>NW_020448141.1:1200173-1247864 GCF_003343035.1 Apteryx rowi
GTAGTAACAGGCTAACCTAATGACAACCATATGAGCGAGCAGCAAATACAGGCTCCAAAAGGGTAAGTATGGGTTGCTAGCAAGACAACAGTGACCTCAGAATTGCTGTCTCCTTAGCCTTCAGCCCACTAAACTCCAATAAATACAGACAGGTGTGCACAGAAGAGTCACTACACCCTGAATGTGTAAAACTGGGATAACATTCACCCTTCCCAGGCGATGCACAGTTCATGTCTTTTTGCCTAATGCAGTTCTTGACTTATGGGTGCTCATTTGGCAACTGGTAGAGCACGCGAAGAAACAATTCACCTCAGATACAAAACTGAAATGTTTTACACCTCTTGAGAGCCAACTATTCAAACTGCATCAGCAGTAGCTTGACCATTCTCTTACTACATTGACCCAAGTGTTTTTCATTAAGGGTAAAATGTCCAGAAGCATCTGACTTGAGAAAAAGCAATAGGGCAGATATACAAAAGTACAAGTTTCAGTGAAAAAAACACTGCACCAGAAGCCTGTTGCTTCTCAAAATTTTTCATATCCTCATTTGCACATTCTGTGTTGAAGCTCACCTATTCCTGACTTTTGAAAGGAACACCTGTGCTTTCCCAGCTTTGGGCAAAAAAATACACATTTCACTCAGGCAACTGACAGAAGAACAAAGGTTCTAAAGATATATACTCAAGAGTTATAAAACACCAGAATTAAGGTACTCATACAGCCCCCTATGTATTATGAGTCTTAAATGCAGGATCTCAACTTAATTTTTCCACTCCAGCACCTAGAGAAACAAAATAAAAGTTTTTGTTGAATGTGTGGTCTTATCTCTTATGACCCTATACACGCCCAAACCCAGTTCTGAGGAAGAATTAAAGTCTTCAAAGACTTTTCTATCCTGTTAGCAATTGCAATATCTAAGCACTGTACCCAAGCACATTTTCACCACACCACTTCAGTATGTTCTTGTCTCCTCTCAGGATTCATTATTTGGAATCAGCCTCTCTCATTCTGCCTCAAAGGTTTCCTTCCAAAGTATCTCATTTCAACCACCACCCTCCATTATTCTCCTCTCTTCATCTGATCTCAACTGGCTCCCATTCATATTGCTTTAGCAGCCAGGAACAGCAAACTTATGGAAAATATACTCTGTGCATGAAATTGTAAGTGGAACGCATGTAATCCTTGGAGAAAAGAACTCCTTCAAAAGGACAAAACAAAACTAAAAACAACAAAAAACCTATACCAAGCATATACAAACCATTCTCAGAGATTTAGAGCGGTAACAGATTCTATGTATTTCTCATAGTGGCAGTAAAAGTCAAGCATGACACAAAGGCCACCAGTTAAACAAGTCTGTACTTCCTACTCAAAAAAATTTTTTTATATGAAATAAGTCTTGAAACTATCTATATACTAATTTAAATAACTTCAGCTGAAAACTTGGGGGGGCAGAGGGGAAGACAAGATATGCCGCCAAAGCAGATGTTGGGAACGAAGTGAAGCAACTGAAAACAGTATATTTCAATAGGGAAAAGTCAGTCAACTATTAGAGTAACTGTATTATCAAATCTTTTTACTGGATTCCCCCTTTGCTAGAAGGCGGTGAAACAGGACAGTCATCTTACTAGTATGTATTCCCATATGTGTATGGGCATACAGCAGGGGAAAAAAAAGGAAAAGAAAAAAAAACCCTCAAGGGACATATATACACTCCTATAAAGAGAATTAAGCAGGGTAAGTGATAATCAGGCAGTAACCTGATTTGCAATCCTAACATCTTGATATACACTATCCCCAGAGAGGACAATGTAAAGAATTGAAAGAAATTATGTCTTCCTAAGTATTTTCATGAAAAATACAGAAAGCTCAAGGGAAAATAAAAGAAAAAGAAACACTTTAACTGGCTTTCATTCTTCACTGGTATTCAATAGACACCAAATATTCACCAGATTTTTAAAGAGCAATTAGAACAGGAAGAAAGATTAAGTAAGCAGGACTTTTGCTTCATGATAAAGAGCCCGAGTATGTTGCCACCGTGCTAAAATATTTCTTCTCTACTAAAGTACTGCTTCAATAATAACATGAAGATACTTTACTATCTCTGATGTTTGATATCCCTCCTAGCCACTCAGCACCTTTTCCCCAAACAACAGGCAACACAGATGATGCAGACATGGACAAACAGAGCTCAGCCTGGAAAAAGAACTGGGTGCTGATCTAGTCAAAGTCAGCCAATTACTCTCTCACTCAACTTCCACTTGTGAAGCAGAGATAATTGCTCCCAGTATTAGAGAAACGATACAATTACCACATTAAAAGGTTTCTGAGGTGCTCCTGATTGTGTTGATGAGTCCCTTAAGAGGTTATAAAAAGAAAGCAAAAAACCCTTGCTGGACTACATATACACCCTATTTCATACTGCAATTTCATTGCAAGAAAAAGGTTTTTCAGTGCTTCATAACAGACAACTATGTGTTACTATACAAATTAATTTGTAAGCTTGACAACAGACCCCACCTTATTTTAAGCACATACATATTAAGTTACATGCCAGCCAAATCTGACATTATACTTAAGAGAAAAAAAAAAGTATATGTATATATGTACACATATATACACACACACGTGCTTAAGCCTCCAAGATGATACAACATAGTTAAAACAGCCTTAAACAGAAGTGGCACACGTATTGGAAACAATAGTTCATGTGCCAAACATCTTATTAATTCATACAATTTAAAACCTTTTAATACACATGTAAACTGTATTTCACTGCTTTATAATATTTGCTGAATTTCTTGCAGTTGCTGAATCAGAAACTTGTACGTGGGAAGACTGCAGAATCACAGAATAGCTGGGGTAAGAAGAGACCTCTGGAGATCATCTGGTTCAACCCCCCTGCTCAAGCAGGGTCAGCTGCAACAGGTTGCCCGGGACTATGTCCAGTTGGGTTTTGAGTATCTCCAAGGATGGAGACTCCACAACCTCTCTTTGGGCAACCTGTTCCAATGTTCAACCACCCTCACAGTAAGTAAGTGTCTTCTTGTGTTCAAGTGGAATTTCCTGGGTTTTAGTTTTTGCCCATTGCTCCTCATCCTGTCACTGGGCACCACTAAGAAGAGCCTAGCTCCATTTTCTTTACACCCTCCCATCAGATATTTATAAAGATTGATAAGATCCCCCCTGAGCCTCCTCTTCAGCCTTCTCTCCAGGCTAAACAGTCCCAGCACTCTCAACCTCTCAGAACTGGACCCAGCACTCCAGATGTGATCTCACCAGTACTGAGTAAAGGGGAAGGATCACCTCCCTCAAGCTGCTTGCCAGCACTGCCTAATGCAGCCAGGACACTGTCGGTGTTTTTTGCCACAATGGTGCATTGCTGGCTCATGTTCAACTCGCTGTCCACCAGGACCTGAAGGTTCTTCTCTGCAAAGCTGCTCTCAAGCTGGTTCATCCCCATCCTGTACTGGTGCATGGAGTTATTCCTCCCCAGGTGCAGTACTGGCCCCAGTATCGACCCTTGGGGGACACCACTAGTAACTAGTCTCCAGCTAGACTTCATGCTGCTGATCATAACCCTCTGAGCCCTGCAGTTCAGCCAGTTTTCAATCCACCTTACTGATGACTTGTCTAGCCCACACTTCATCAGCTTGTCTATGAAGATGTTACAGGAGACAGTGTCAAAAGCCTTACTAAAGTCGGGATAAACAACATCCAGTGCTCTCCTCTCATCCACCAAGCCAGTCATCTCATCATAAAAGGCTATCAGGTTGGTTAAGCATGATTTTCCCTTCATAAATCCATTCTAGCTACTTCAGATCACCTTCTTGTCCTTCACGTGTCTGGAAACAGTATCCAGGATTAGTTGCTCCATCATCCAACCAGGGATCAAGGTGAGGCTGACTGGCTTGTAGTTTCCCAGATCCTCCTTCTTGCCATTCTTGAAGACAGGAGTGACATTTGCTCTCTTCCAGTCTGCAGGAGCCTCTCCCAATCACCATGACCTTTCAAAGATAATCAAGAGTGGCTTCACAATGACATCAGCCAGCTCCATCAGCACATGCAGTGCATCCCATCAGGACCCATAGACTTGTGCATGCCCAGTTTAAGTGTTCCCTAATCTGACCCTCCTTCACCAAGGGTAAGTCTTTATTGCTTCAGACTTCTTCTCTGGTCTCAGGGACTTGGGATTCCTGAGGGTCAGTCTTACCAGTAAAGACTGAAACAAAGAAGCCATTCAGTACCTTGGCCATTTGGGTGTCCTTTGTCATAAGAGCCCCTTCTTCACTTAGTAGTGGGCTCACATTTTCCCTAGCCTTCCTTTTGCTGCTTATATACTTGTAGAAGCCTTTCTTGTTGCCCTTCACAGCCCTTTCAGGTTTCAATTCCAGGTGGGCTTTAGCTCTCCTAATCCCATCCCTGCACACCCAGGCAGTGTCTCTATATTCCTCCTGGGTCACCTGTCCCTACTTCCACCTCTCAGACACTTCCTTTTTACGTGAGAGTTTTGTCAGCCACTTCTTCTTCTTCGTTCAAGCAGGCCTCCTGATGCCTTTGCTCGATTTCCTTCTTGTTGGGATGGATCATTCTTAAGCTTGGAGGAGGTGAACCTTTAAATATCAACCAGCTCTCTTGGACCCCTCTTCCTTCTAGGGCCATATCCCATGGGATTCTTCCAAGTAAGTCCCTGAACAGGCCAAAGTCTGATCTCCTGAAGTCCAGGGTGGTGATCCTGCTTTTTCTTTTTTTCCCCTCCTTGCAGGATCCTGAACTTCACCATCCTGTGGTCGCTGCAGCCATGGCTGCTCCCAACTTTCACATCTCTGACCAGCTCTTCCTTGTTTTTAAGTACAAGGTCCAGCAGAGCATCTCTTCTTATTGGCTCCTCAATCCCCTAAGTTAGGAAGTTGTCATCAATACACTCTAGAAACCTCTTGGATTGCTTGTGCCCAGCTGTGTTGTCCCTCTAGCAGATATCAGGGTGGTTAAAGTCCTCCATGAGGGCCACTGCGTGCAGACATGAAGCTTCTTCACATTGTCTGAAGAAGGCCTCATCTACCTAATCAGGTAGTCTATAGCTGACACTCGCTACCATGTCACCCATGTTGGTCTGCCCACTAATCCTGACCCATAAGCTCTCAGCTAATCCCTCATCCATCCCCAAACAGAGCTCCATGCATTCCTGTTGCTCTCTCACATAAAGGGCAACTGCCCGTCCTCACCGTCATGTCCTGTCCATCATAAGAAGCCTGTATCCAACCACTGCAGCATTCCAGTAGGGGTGAGCTATCCCACCACATCTGTGATCCCAATGAGATTATAGCCTCGTAACTACACAGTTACTTCTAATTTCTCCTGTTTGGTCCCCATGACGTGTTCCCATTAGTATACAGAGGCACATCAGAGAGGCACCCTGGCATGCAGTCTTCCTAGACAGGGCATGAGAGCCTTCTTCAAAATGTGGTCCCATAGGCACTTCCTTATTTACTTGCATATGCTTGGGGTGATTCCACTTCAGCCCCATTTTGTTCATTAAGAGGTCCCTTCTGCTTACATCACACCAGACCCTTTGGTTGCCAACTCCATCCACCACTCCCTTACTACATGGTTGGTCATTCTCTCCTACCTCCATCATTCCTAGTTTAGATGAGGGCAAAGAAAGAGAAAACAACATTCCCAAAGGTTTCACAGAGGCTTTATCCATCCACAGGACAAAATTGAAGAATGCCAGGAGATGTACTGGCAGGGCAAGAGATGGTAGCATGGAGACAAGAGTGGATGAGTAGGAAAGGTTAAAGGCAATTGATCCTCACAGTCGAGGGAAGAAGTATGCTGATAATGCAGCTAAGAGACTTTGAGCAGAGTAAAAACAATGTTGATATGTTTGCCAGTAAGCAGGTAAGACCAGCTGCACATCTGCATCACTGGAATAATGTTCTTTCCCTTTCTCTTAAATCTTGATGCATCTTTTAAGTCATATCTAGGCCAAACTGGTATCATTTTCATCTGCCAGGTATCTTCCAGCTTTCTCTGTAAAATCATTACTTTACATACAGTTCAATGTTTCTTAACAGTTCCTACACACACTATTCAGTTGAAGCCAAAAATACACATAGATAAGCTTTCTAGATCTGTACTTCTGTAATATATGAAGCCTCATTAAATGAAATATGTTACAGTAACTATCATTAGGTAGTCTGCACTTGTTCACTGGACACTATTTTTGCTAGATCATATACCATTTAAAACTTTCTCCTATAACCTATAAATCAGGCAAGGAGATAAAGACTATAAACTGAGAAGAAAAAACAAACTCTGAAGTAATTCAAAACTGGTTCATGTTTTCAAGATCTAGAAGTTCCAAAAGTTTTCATCACATCAAATCTCTTCTATTGTGGGTGAAATTTTAAGGAATAGGACTCCTTTAACTTTTTACTTGCTCTCAGTTGAGAATTTTGGTCAA
Source organism: Apteryx rowi (assembly GCF_003343035.1). Classification (NCBI taxonomy): domain Eukaryota; kingdom Metazoa; phylum Chordata; class Aves; order Apterygiformes; family Apterygidae; genus Apteryx; species Apteryx rowi. The sequence goes on from NW_020448141.1 coordinate 1,206,637, forward strand.
CAGTCCAGATCTCTTCATCTGTGCTTTAGATAAAAGAATGGTAACCATCTCTCAGATCAGGACATTTCCAAGTTGACTCTAAATAGGCTACTCTATTCAGGAACACTAGTTATCGTTTTTGTGTAACAACTGATTCCACTTTTTGAGACAGCTGAAACGCCTGCCTATTCTTTCCTTGATATAGCCAAAATTTGCAGGCTTGTTTCATCTGAAACATTTTATTTGAAATGAGCCCTGGTTTCCTAAGTGTTTCCTGCAGTTAAACACTGTATACACTGTATAGGCAGATGAGGATCAGGATTAACAGGTAGCAACAGTAACTTTCTTCTTTCATTAGTCAAATGGAGTTTGTTGACATTAAGTAAATCAGTACTAGGCCCATTTTCCACTGCAGTTTCTGCCAGAAAAAAAACTGGTAGGTTGTTCAGGGTTTATTTGTTTTATTTATGGATCAGCAGATAGGCAGAGGACAACTGAAAGACAACACAACTCATTTTTAAAGATAGGTCTAACAGTATGTTCACACATACAATCTTCAATGCAAGCTGCAGGTCATGTATTTGAAAACATTCTCAAGAAACAGCTAATTCCGTTGTTTGTATTTTATGCTAAAAATGTTAAGGCTTCTTAGAAATAGATTTGGGTTTCTTTTTTTGCAGAAGTATTTTAAAAATAGAAATGGCTAAGAATATTTTGGCCAAAGAACTCATTCTGTACACGCAGCATGTCAAACACCTTGTCTTACCTTAAAATAAAACCGGAAAATTCAAAACACTAAGAATGTTTAATATATTAAATAGCTGAAGAGAAAGAAATATTTATGAGCTGCCACAACTTCCTGGCAGCATACTTGCCTCTCAGTGACCTTCCTTCCCCAGGCATTGCAAGCATACTAAAGGTACATTCTGCAAATGCAGAAGTTTCCCCAGAGCACAGGCAGGTTACAGTTAAATTCATATATGGCTTTTTAGCATACCGTCCTAAAATATATTTAAGGGTCTGTGACTCTTCTGGGCAAACCCATAAATGCAATATTAACCAAAGGACAGGAATCTTTAAAAACTTTTTTTTAAATGAAAGCACTAGAATGCTTTAAGCAGCATGTTTCTTAAAATATTCCAGGGCCTGTTTTTTGCAACATTCTGACTGCAAAGCCAAGCTGCATTGTGATTACAACTGCACAGGGTTCAGCTATAAAGTAAAGGATGTCATATCTAAAGAACAAGGACAAAACCCAGTCTTAAAGAAGAAAAAAGAAATACTAAATTTATTTTAAAGACAATGAAAAAGTAGCAGTGTGTTTAACACCTTAAATGGCTAAACTGCAACTTTGCACCCATTTTTTATTTGTTAATTGATTTTAGCAAAGAATTTTCAAAATTGGATACTACTCAATGCTGGAAGAGGAGTCACACACTCACTGAGATCCTTAACATGCTATCACAAATACAACCACCAAGTAAAATTAAGACAGTAGTAAACACAAATGAAGCTTTTCCATTGCACTAATCCTCTACAAATTCAAATTAAATCTCTTCAATCATCCTGTTCTCCATTAAGGTTGTCAAAATGAACTCAACAAGCTATGCACTCTACCGTTTAAGCATGTGGCTTTCAGTCAGACTCCCGTATTTTAAAAAGTTGGCCTCAATGTGTACTATAAACATTATTCTAATATCAAAACTGAAATAATATCATATTTCATTCTAAAGGAATTCTTCTTTGAAGCAACAGACTTTACGCCACTATTTTTTTAAAACAGAGCTACCCAAAATTGGAAGTCTAAGCTCAGACTGCAAATGTTGCCTAGACCTGGCCCAGGTCCCAGATGTGGAATGGTCCCCTACATCCCATACCTTCCTCACAGTTTCTCAGAAAACGCTGTTGCATGTATTTAGAGTTCCAAGACAAGACAGCAATATTTAGCACCTCAAGAGCCTGGCAAAACCAACAATAGTGTATTATTTTGTGTAATGCACTGCTTTCATTGAAATACATATTTTTATTTAAGATGGGGGTACTCAATCTTCAGCTCAGAAGTTGGAAACATCACAATTACAGAGAGATAGACAGATAGACATAGTCTTGCTCACGATGGAAGTTATGTATTTGGTGAAGTGTTTGCAAAAGCGAGACCTCAATTTCAGAATTTTTTTCTATAGCTGGTCTCAAAATTCCAAAATGATTCCTGATCAGCAGTATTATTACACTTTCATCTAGACTTGCAACAGCAAAACATTCAACCCACTTTATCAGTATTGCAGATGGGGAAAATGTAAGGGTTTAAAAATCATTATGCCATAATCTGATGCCAAATTCTTCCAAATCTTCTTATGGCCAGAAAAAGTTCTTAAGCCCTAGAAAAAAATTCTTGCTTCTTAAGTGATACAATCCTCCTCCTCTTCACCCAGAAGAAAAAAAAAAATTAAACTTTTGATTTTAAATCAGACATTCCGGCTTTAAGGAAAGATAATTCTGGGTAGAGGAAGGGTAATTTCTTGGTCATGTTTTCAAAATGTAGAATAAGTTTAAGAGAACTTTATTTAGTTTGTCTATATATTAAGTCTTAGAAAATTTTAACATTTGCACTCAAAATTCAAATTAATCCTTTAAAGGTATGGATATGTCTTCTGAGTATCAGACTGGTGATATATTTCATCACGAGTTTGTATACCAGATAACTGGAGGCTGTTATGTGTTACATAAATTGGTAATATAAAAACTGCTGAATTAAAGAAAATGACACTCACATAATGCAGCTCTGTTTTTCAAAGACAGGGAGTATACAATACTTAGCTCAAAAACTACAAATGGCAAAAGCTGAAGTATTCATTGCACTTGAACTCCTTCATTAAAGGTTCCTGGAGGCAGCACATGTAAACACTTCATGGAGAAGCACTGTGCAGAATTTACAACTTCCAAATTTACAATTTTTCACACATGCAAAAAAATAATTTTTCATTTTGTAGTTCTTTTGATCATTGAACTAGTATATTTTTTAAAAACTACTTTAGAAACATTAATACTTTTGATGTGTGCAGGTCAGAATAAAAGAACTAAAAAAAAAAGATCCGCATACATGGACTACCTATCATATATCAAGAGCTTTCTGTTTACAGTGAATAGAAAAAAAAAGATGACTAGATTGCTGCATCACCCACATCTAAGCACTACACAGAAAAAATTTAGAGACATAAACAAAAGAATTTTTTTAAATATGAATTTATACAATTATCAAGTGAATTCTATTACAGACAGAAAACATTTGTCTCAAATTGAATTTTTCTTGAAGGAAGAATACATTATAACCTACTACTTCTAAAGTACTGATTTTAATTTTGTTGAGTAACTGTAAGGAAAAGTCTAGATAATTCACTTACTAAACTGAATACCTGACAAAAGCTTTGAAAGTAAAACAAACAAAAAAAATAAATATACTAGTGATGGTTGGTAGAAATCAGTTTACTGAAGAGTCAAAGTGTTGTTTGAGAACTCAGGATATTCTAAAATTAGCCTGTAAGTGATAGCAAATCACATAAGCATGCACATAACCATGATCTACTACAGGACAGCAATTACAAAAATTTGATGGTAAGCAAGTTTTTCAGATTTTGAAGCGAGAGAGAAGCCTTCTCCACATTCATAGGACAATTCTTACTTTAAGGTGCTGCACAGGAAGAATGTTTTTTTCCCCAAAATTACTACAGCTTGAATCATCACTAGCTTAGCTGAGCAGTGTTTTCACAAAGCATAAGGTATCACAGCAGCCAAGGCTACTGTCACAGTGCTGCTCTTGGCTCACTAGTTCAATTTTCAGCGATCCCACTCCCTGCTGTGGCTTTGCTACATGGCTGCAGAACACCGCACCACAGGGGAACGTGTAGGACAACATAATAGCAGTGACCCCAATTTCTATTATCCTTAACTGCCAAGAAAATGTAAGTGGAAATATGAAGTCACTAAGGAAGAGAGGAAAGCACCCTATTGTTCAAATTCACACTACTGGAAGGATACATTGTTGTACGGCAGACAACAATATCAAATAAATATAATATGGAACTGATAAAATGCAGTGGTGGATTAAACTAAGGTGGCTGATATGGCTACCATCTACATTTTTCATCACATCCCTTCCCCTAAGGGTTGCTGCCCAGTTGCAGAAATGGCTGAACAGAATAAGAGCAGCAACTTAGATGCTCCCATTTACCTCTGCCAGTCTCTACTGAACACAGGATTTGCAGTAGGATTCTGTCCAAGTCCCCTGCTCCAACCTCTGGGACAGGAGCAGGAGAACAGCTAAAGGTGGTAACCGCTTCAGCCATCCTACTTTTTACCTCACAGTGCACATATCGCCAGCCAGCACATGCTCTTTTCCTTCACCTTCTAAATCACCTTTTTATACGTGAAAGAACAGCAGCAACAAAAGAACCCATAGACCCATAGATCCTAAGAGACCCAAATCACTGTTACCCTCACGCTTCTCAATAGTGTTAACCTACAGTTTAAAATTTCAGTTGGAAAAACTTAAATCATTGAACAATGGCAGTCAAGCTATACATCAAGTACTAAAATAAATGTGCTATGAGAAAATAACGCTAAAGGAACAGAATCTGTTAGCAAGCCATGAAGAATATATATAGAAAAAGATACATCAGTCGAAGCTTCTTTTAAAAGATAAATTTGCTAAGCTTTGGATAAATGCTTAGATAGCTTGTTTAGGCAGGCATAGCCCTAGTTAGGCAGACAAAACTGAGGAACTGAAAGTTATCTTTTAAAAGACAGAAACTTTAAAAGAAAACTTAAAAAAAGTTTCTGATTTTCAGGTTATTTCAGAATAAAATAATTCTACAGAAGATTTTGAATACATTATGACTCTGTGAACTTTGAAAGCATTCTCTGTGTCCTCAAAGCATTCATTTTTTCTGGGCTCACTGGGAAGTCTATACTCCAATTAACTGACAAAGACTGAAATGAAGCAGTTAAGGCTTTTTACTTTCTAAGTAAAAAGTACTTCCTTGGTCACTTCTATTTTCCTCCTGTTATTATTGTTTTCCCATTTAATAGCTTTCTTTCTTACCACAATTCTGAAAAATTACAGAGGAAAATTATTTCAAATTTCAGTTATTTATAGTGATCCAACAAATTGCCGGGGGAAAGAAAAGAAAAAAAGTGGGGTTTATGCCTAAAATTTCAGGAAAGTTGGGAGAAAACCTGAAGTCCCTTTGGAAGCTCAGTGACTTCTAGCATTCATCATCTCATCTTTTGCTCTGCACTGATACTTGCTCATTTCTTCCCATTAAGATATGAGCACATGTGCTGTTCGCTCCAAAGATTCTCCAATTCCTCTCTGTAAAGAGCATTAACTTTTTAAATTAGTCTTGCATTTTATATGAAAGCTGAATTTTACAGTTTGTCTTTTTCCATATGCGCTCACATGGACTGACAGATCCTCTAAATGGGGGTCTCTCATTTTTGAGCAAAGAAGCAAATTTGTGCAAGGATTTAATACAAACAAAAGTACACAACTGATAACATTTTTATGAAGGCACCTCTGTGTTCTAAGGTCTGTTGCAAAATACCTACTTTAAAGGGAAACAAAACATGCAGTAGGTACAATCTTCTATGAAAGGATTCTCTAAAATTTCTTGGGGTGAAAAGTATTAAAGAGACTGGAAAAGAGAGAGACCTGAAAAATAGGAGTGCACAACCAAAGCAGGTCTCTCCTACAAGACAAAGCTGTTTTAACACTTCAGAAGGAACAGAGCTGAAGATTGCTGTCAATAAATGAGTGACTTCCTGAATCTACGAATCCAGTATTTCAAAACAGGTCAGTCTGGTACTGCTTCATAAAATATCAGATCTAGTCCAAATTTAAATAAGCAGGGCTGAGCAGCCACTCCTCAATCACATGACTAGGAGCACACAAACTACCCCAGTCCTTAATCCCCACACCCTGGTGTCTGTATCTGTTTCAAGTATTTTGAACTACAAAAAGTGATTCTATTGCCCAATTCAGAATAAATTCATTCATAAACAAGAATAGTCACCCATCTTCCTTTTCACAGCAATTAAGTCAGCATGGCTCTTGTCGTCCTGCTATCAAAGATATCTGGAACTGCAACTTCTCTAACTTCTGCTTAATGGTATGCCTACTCTGCTGCTGTGCTTTAAATGCTGGCTCACAAACCAGAGCCTTCACCAGTATATGGAATTGTAATCCCATGCAGCAGGCTGCTCACACCTTAGCTTCTTTCAGCCACTACATGGGAGACTGAAGGGAAGCACACTATAAAACAAAAACCACTCTCGGCAACCATTTGTGGAAAGGCATACTCTCTAATGGGGAGGTAAACTACTTATCTAGTTTTGCTCTAGGAAAGACAAAACAACATGGAGATTGCCTTGGGAAGCAAAAGCAGATTTTGACAAATTATTTTGAGGAACAAGCCAAGCATAATTTTTTCCCCATCAGTTATGAATTCTGGTACAAGAGCTATGAATACATAGGAGGAAGGTCCACATTCACATTTAAATACTAAAACTTAAGTGTAACTGGGCATAACAAACAACATAGGGCAAATTAAGGGAAAAACACTTAAAAATGACTTCTGAAACTATCTGAAGTACATTATTAAATTCAAACATATATGTGCCAAAAGGTAAAACAGAGTAGTCACTAAAAGCAAGTTATTCTTGAGGTTTACTAACCCTTATGCTCATCTTATTTTAATGAGTTTTAAACATGTCAGGACATATTACTGGGAACATGTCCATACTATTTTAACATGCTGTTTGGCAAAACACAGAGTTAACTCGTATGTTTTTAACTTCTAGTGTCTTCATACCACATTCAAAACCTTTTTCAATAAATTGAAGGCTCCCATTAGTTTACAATCTGTGATCTGCTGAAATTCTTCCCTAATAGCAATTTTAACAGAGTTTACTTTTTAAATGGCATAAAATGGCTTTTAAAAATGTTAACTTCTCCTCCTCTACTTTTAAGCCATAGTGGCTGCACAATATAGCACCACGGATTATGAAACTTGCAGTAAAAAACAAAGACACTGACTTTTTTTTTTTTTTTTTTTTTAACTTTAGTGATGTCAAGATAGTACAAAAAGTTCCTGAAACTACACTTTCTCGCTTCAAAAATGATTTTATTGAATTAAATGCAATGCTATCTAGGAAATACCCTATTAAAATATATTTCTGATTAAACAACAAAAAGTTGTTTTAAAGGATTATTTAGCTTTTACCATTCGAGCTGAAGGAACACAAGAGATTCCAAAGAACATTTATTTGCAAAATAGACTATATTAATATAGAAAGTTTTAGTCCAGGATCTATTTTTAAGGGGGTAAATAAAATCTAAGTATTAGCCATATGCCAAAATGCAGAACTCATCCATCCACAGTGTATGGTACTACTGTTGTAAAGTTACAGTCTTGGTACCTTGACTGACTTTTACTATGATTACAGAATACTGTAAAAGAAAGGAGTTTATTGAAGCATAACTATTATTGCAATACATTTAGATGCATTAAATTAGTAAAATACTGACAGTTAGCAAATTTAAGATGTCCAGTCCCTTTATAACTTGAATTAGGGAAGGTATGTTCAAAATTGGGAAAAATATCAGAAAGACATTTTTTATTTACATATATTGAAAAAATATTTCCAAAATTTTAAAAATTACATGCAGTAGTACATTATTAAAAGTTATTTAAATTTCTCTCTGGCATACACATGTACACACATTTCATTTTTTTTAAAAAACTAAGTCTCATTATAAAAGTGGGAAACCACATGAATATACTTCAAAGCCACTCTTCTTCAATACCTCATCTTTGAATCCACTGCCTAAATATTTTAAAGCATAAAATCTTATGTTTTGATGATTATTGCATTACCTTAGAATAAGGTTTTCCTTGAAGAACCTTAAGTGCACCGAAAACAGCTACCTACCTACACACTGTACTTTTGCCCATTAATTTTTTGTCTCTGCTGAGGTAAGCAAATTTTGACTGACGAACACTTCCTGTAAATGAAGTGGATTAATAAAACATTATTAGTAAAAATACATTGTTACTTGCTAAAATTCTTACTATTCTCATTGTTCCATGAACTAAAAAATGTCCACTTCAAAACACTTTATGCATTGAATAAAAATATAAAAATAAATGTAAAAAATAAAGTTTCTGAATAGCTTTAAAGCAAGAAGCAAATGCAATAAAAAGCAATAATCACACACATACTAAAGCAAGAGTCAGTAACTGTCAAAACTTCAACAGTATTTTGGACACTTAAAAATGAAACAGTAGTAAGCCTTTTTTTCAGAAAAAGAAAGGAGTTCACAACATGAACTATATGGCTACAGAGATTTAATATATCTACAGATCCTTTGTCCAAATGGAAAAGATTAGAGCACAGGTGCCCTCAACCTGTAAAGACAATTTATTCTAAAAATAATCCAGAATTAGTCTCATAAGAAAACCATGCAAGACATCTAAATGCACACAAAATGCCCCCAAAAAAGGGGCAAGACAAATATCCCCAAATTATTTTGAGCTGCGAGTATGTACCACTCTCTGCTAACCCTAATAAAACTTGTATATTGGTCTGCTCTTTCTATGAGACACTCTAAATGGAACTTTGCCTCCTTGCAAGATATATAGAAATACTTCTAAATCATCCTTGTCCCAGCATGGAAACAAGTAGAAATTCATGCCTCAATAGTTTTCAGAGCTGACTGGAAAAGTAAAAACAGAAGCTGGAAGCACAGAATTCATGCATCCAAATCCAAAGAGAAGGAAGGAAAGAAAAACTGTTCTTGAAAGCAATTTTGATTCACTGAAGGAATCACGGGAGGGAAAAAAACACTAAGAAAGCGGAGGCTCTGATCTTTGTGGATCATCAAAATCAGTATGTTCTGGCTTCAACTGGTGCAGGAAGTGAACAACTGCACAGGAAAAAAGCACATCACTCAAGTCTTAAGCACAGAGAACACCACGCTATTGAAAGAACCAGGTTTTGCATGCAGTGATAAAGCTACATTTTTGCACCAAAAAGCCAAAGGACACATTCAAACTGTTAAGAGCATTGCCCAAAAGACACTCAGCATAACCAGTTGTGGCTACTGCAACTACATGACAAACTTTATCTAGTGTTTTGCACTGTCCCTTCTCAAAATACTTCTGTAAGATGACTCGTCGCAAAATAGCTGCAAAGCTTCTAGGTAGTTTTGTTAAATAATCCATATAGAATCATTTTGTAAAACATTTTCTTCAGATTTAAGCAATTCAACAAAAACACCACCGAAGCACTGATATACTAGGGGACTATCAAAGGGGCTACCACTGCACGAGGACTTGAGTGCCTGAAAAAAGAAGCCATGTTTCCCAGACTCACTGCAGTTACCCCTGCGGGTCCTGAATCAGTCAGGCGTGGACCCAGTGCCAGGGCTGCACCATGCAAGCAAAAGCCTGGTTTGCTGGTGATGGGGCTACAGGAGGGAGCAAGTCAGGCGAGGCTGCTGTATCAGGTATGTCTGTGCTACCCTGGTGCGCACTGAGTCTAGTCACGGCCTGCCAAGAAGCGGCAGGACACCAGCCAGGCTGCAATCCCCTCCTTCCACTTCCAAAGGCTGTAAAGTCGTCATACACCACCACCAAAGTCAACAAAGTTTCAGATTATTCCACTGGTTGTATAAAAGGGACCTAGCCTCCCAATTCAAGTACCTAAGCTAGATGATCGGAGGAAACTCTCCCTTCTGTGGCATTTGCAACAAGCAGGAAAACTACTCATTTGAGTAGGACTTGACTCTGGTGGAACGTGGATGTGTCTGATAGCCGATTCTCCACCGGGCAGAACAGAAATGGTGCAAAATACTGTGGAAAGCCACATATATTTTGGAGGGAGATGACGGGGGGGGGGGGAGGGTAATAAGAATTTCTTTTGCTACAACAATATGAAGCGTATTGCTAAAGGTACAAATTACTGTGGAAAACCCACATGTTTATTGCTTTTTTTTTTTTTAAAGAATTACTTTTGCTACAACAATCTGAAGCCTATTGCTAAAGTCTTGCAGACACAATGATCCTTTCCATCTGACAAGGGTCTGAATCCTTATAGCCCTGATATGGCAAAACACAGAGCTTCCAGCAGACTGCCTTCTATTTAGAGTCTAAACTGAGACTATATCACCCACATTTAGTAATGCAGGTTTCTTTACTCGTCTTAAAATGTTGTGGTTTTCATTCCAGCATCTGTACACTTGACAATACTAAGTATTTGTTTTAACACTGTAACCATTCAGACAGTACTAAATTTCCTTTATTTTGTTAAATTCAGAATTGCTAGTTGTGGAATGGATCTTACACTCAGCCTTAAAATCATATCAGTGGGAGCACGCACCATATTTGACATGCAAATATAAAATCATAACAAATTAGGGAGGGAGGTTTATATTCTTTCCCCCAATAGTTACTATTAATTTAGTCATAGCACAAACAACTGTTTTTAGGGTATAATCAGTAAACTGAGTATCATAATTTCAATACAAAACTAGATTTCCACTTTCCCTCGCAAGAAGGGAAAGCGCTGAAGTTGCAAAGCCTCTCTTGGCAATGCCAGAAAAGTATCCCACTTTCACCTCCTCCCTTTCATTTCCTAATGGCATGTGCCAACTGCACCAAAGCAGCTCCGTGCTCAGTTCCAAGGGAAGAAAGATGCCTCGTGCCATTATAATGCCATTGTTACCAGACTGACTAAAACAGCGCTGATGAAATTCCACAACACTCTGGTCTTATCATCCCTGGGACAAGGATTAATAAAGCAAGAATGAGACCTCACTGAAGTACCAGAATATGACTTGGTAGAGAGCCCTAGTCAAAACAAATTGAAAATAAAATAAAATACAGTCTGAATGAGAAAATATCAGTCTTCATTTTGTTACATACGTAGATAATGTTACATTGAGAAGATAGACTTACATTTATATTAGCAAGTTATTTCATATATGCACAAAAATTCTATACTGATTAAAACCACTATAATTCCACCCCATTAAAGTGGGTTTTTTTCACATTTTATTGAAAATGAGCATTTTTCTGGCGCAAATTGTGCATCAAGCTGTATTCTTCTTTCCCAAATTAGATGTTAATTTGTTCATTTAAGAATTATACAGGAAATGCCAAATTCTGCCTATCAAAGAGATCCTCATACTCAAGAGAGGTTAGTGGCTGTTACCATGTCCTGGATACGACAGCAGTTCCTGGCTCCTGCTGAGCTTTGACTTCTGCAGAAGGTGGGAGCCAGTGACCTCTGGGTAACACAATTACCAACTCACAGACCCATGACAGACCTTATACAACCTCCATAAGGAATCTACTCCAGCGTCTGACTGTACATACCACAAATTCCCTCCACTTTCTAAAAACCCTTGCTACAAACATCCCTGACAATCTTATCCATTCCCAGAGGGCAAAGAACAGCTTTTCTCTTCCCTTTCCTTCAACACTCTTGAGGCTCAACTCCCTTCTTGGTATTATTCTCTTTTCTAGAAGAGAACAGTGCGAGTTCTTTCCATCTTTGCTTCTGGGTCATGTTTTTTGGACTCATGTTTCTCTTCAGTCTTTTTAATGGTCCATATATTTCTTTAATTACAGTACACCACATGAGATCCTAACATCTTTGAATACAGCAGTAGTACTTCACCATGATTTGTATACAGTCACTCCTATTTACACATCCTGGTACAATGTCTGCTTCCCTCTCTCTCCCAACAACATAGTACCGATCCGAATGGCTTATGATGCACAAGCATTAGATCGCTCCCTGCTAATTAACCAGTATTCCTCATTTTTGTGCTGATAGCCATTTCTGTATTTGCCTTTTTAGGCAAAATCAGTACATTTACTTCCCATTCTAACATCCAATAATTCAGGAAAATATTGAGAAGTACTAGACTCAGAAAATGAATATGAAACCTTTACCAAGATGCATCCTTACAGTTTCACAGTGAACTAGTCACAGTACAGTTTTCCAGATTAAGTTATAGCAGCTTCAACTTAGGCCATATCTCCTCAGCTTAGCTATATATGTGTATATATATATCATGCAAGAGTGTGTCAAAAGCCCTTCTTAAGATATACAATATCGACTGTTTCTCCTGTATTCAGATCTTTTGCTCCACCACAGAAGGACACTAGATTGCTTTAGCACAGTTTTGCTTTTGTATTAATCTCCTTCAGTTTAAGCTTCAAGAGCAATACCCAAGTCAAATCTGATCTACAGCAGAAGTTCAGTTTTTATAAAGCCTAAACAAAATGATTTGCTCTCCATTCTAGCAACTGTAGTGCCTGCAACACAATTTAGCACCATGCGACTTGAAAGAAACTTTTCTTTTAAGCTTTTTGCTTAAAAAAGTTAAAAAAGCCAAAGACTACATACCCTAAAAATTAGCGTATTTTAAAAGGAAGTTAGACGCAGAGGAGTCACAACAAAACAATCTATTTAGAAAAGAGAAAATGGGTATTAATAATTGAGAAAGTGCTCAAATTTTCTGCAATTCTGCCATATTTACCATCAGCTTGCCCTCAATGCTTTTTTCTTGATTTTCAGAAATACTGTATAGTAACCATATTGAATAGGTCACATTTCAATATTGCAGATACTATAAACAACTGCTTTCACATATTTTTTACTAGGCTTGGTGTATACGTTAAATGTCAGCAAAATTGGAAAATTCTATGTTAAGGGTTCCAAACTTTAACATGGACTAATAAATATCTAAAACAAAGATGTTGAGTCCCTAGGTTACATACAGTGAGGACAACAGGAAGTATTTCATTACTGGAAAGGTTTCATTATATAATTTACAAATCCCAGTAAAAACAGTGTTTATACTGAAATTTTATATATATATATATATACACACACACACGCGCACATACATATGCCATTTAGTATAACATTTCCTCTCCACCAAGATCAGATGATCCAAACTAGTCTACTTCTATTTGTGATACATTAATGCACTTTTAATATTTGCATTTTGAATACTGCAGAAGGATGCTTGCACCTTTCCCTGTAGGAGAGTTACTTTGAAAGATAATTTTCTCTGCAGCCTCACATTCATTAGCCTGGACTGATATACAGTGTCAATATTTTCAACTTTGATTTGCTGTTGCTACAGTTGAAAATAGAATTCATTTCAGCAGCATCTTTCAAATTCAGGATACTCCTATTCTGCTTTAACTTTAAATACCTGCAGAATGAACCTTCAGTTCATCAGTGATCTTAATCCCTACCATTTAAGGTCATTTTCAGGAATTCACTGTTTACACATAAATCTCTCTCCACTCGTGTTCATTCTAAACAATGAATAAAAAGAAAAAGTTTCTCTAGGTACTGAGGTCCTTTTCCATTTCCACCAAACCAAGCAAATCTGCATTGCAAACTCTTTGAGAGTGATGTGTAAGATCCATAAACAGACAGTTGCATGAAGAATCTTACTTTTTCAAAAGTAACACTTAAGTGCTTGCTTTGTAGTCATTCAAGAGAAGTATCATGGGAGGAATCACCCTCTGGACTATTCTCTATCCAGTGACCATAAAGGGAGCCTACATAACTAGGTGAAACCAGATTCCAAATTTGCTGGTAGTTAAATACAAACAAGATGGATTCATCAACTGCATCTAGCTGAGTATACTTGAAATTTGCTATGATCTTACAGATTAGACAAAACCAGTAATCCTAAATTTGTTATATCATAATTTTAATGGCTTATGGTAAAGACAATATCATTCTACACATCACACAGAAATGCAACTACCAATTAAAATTAATTTGAACCACATATAAAAGACTAAAACAAAGCTCACCACTTACTGTATTTACTACAGCACATTTACTGCTGTAATGCTCTCACATATTCTATTTCAACTGCATCTTATTGCCATTAGTAAATCAGGCTGCAGCACGTGAAACCTGAAGCAGAACAGACACCAACAATCTGCACTTAAAACAATGAAATGTGATTTAGAAACTGCTCAAACATGCAGAACTTTGGCAGGAGCACAAAACAACTACATTAAGGGTAGTTAGTAGAAAACAAACATTGAACACAAAAGAACCATAATCTTGTGTTATCTTTTACCATAGGCACTACTACTATAATCTTTAGCGAGTGAGGGCTATCAAAGCTCAACTGCCACTGCTTTGCAGACAAGTTCTCCTTCGTGATCTGGGTGTCATACTTGCCAAGTACAGAAGCATAGAAATATCAAAAGAAGGCTCCTAACACTTCCAACTATGCAGTGGGGTAAAATGAAGTAGGAAAGAGACCACAGGTGTTTGTTCTATTAGCAGTTTCCCCTTTATTTTTTTCAGGAACTAAACCAAAAAGATGATCTCTCTTTCCATCTAAAATACAGTAGCATTTTCCATTCATAAAAGTTCACTATATAAGTATAATGAAGAAAAATACACAGGAAAGTTTAAATTAATAGCTTTAAGATATTAATAGGGAGATTATTCTTAAGTTATTCACACTTTGCTTATTTTTCTGCTCAGGTCACTTGACCAACCAACCAACCAACCAAAACAACAACACCACAAAAACACGACTATTTGAGTTCCAGGAAGCTGCAAGGTGCCTTACCCCTGAATTCTTGTTTACTTGTATTAAGCAGATGGCAGAACAATCCTAGCAGAGGAAAGATTTTAATTTAGCCAACATTGGGGGGAGGGGGAAAACATATATAAAAACATATAAACGCACAAATATGTATACATGCCTATCTCTATAAAAAAGGCTTTCCTATAGACCACAGACTTCAAAAGTTCTTCTAATCAACAGTACTTACAGGATTATTATTGCAAAAACTCTATAATACAAGGTTCCTATAACAAAGTTTCCTGATCCCACCCTTTTTCCTCCCACCAAAAGACCATGAAAAAGTAATGGATGGGAATTCAAAGTCATCAAATCCTAAGCAGGTATGCAGTTTCTGGCTAACAATGTTCACACTCAATATCATTTTTAAACTTGCTGCTTTCAAATGTCTTCATTAGCTTGTATGATTTGATAATTCCTTTTTATCTTTCACTTTTAATTCCTCCTCATACTGTATTTCTAACAAGATAACTTTGAAAACCAGGTCTCCTATTACTCTGCACCAACTGGTATCTTCCTCGGTATCCGGAATAGGTATATTCATTGCAGACTTCATTGGTAAGAGTGAATTTCCTATGGGTAGACTACTGACTTTCAATAGAAATGACTAAACAATAAAACATTACATTTAGTTAGACTTCAGATTGCCACAGATCTTCTAAACAGATAAAAAACAAGGGAAGTAAATATCATTGCAAGAAAATGCATAGAACTGTTGCATTCCAAACCTACTGATTTGATCCACTTTGATCAGATGTTACATAAAGTCTTCCTACTATGACCAGCTGTAAGAATGAATACTGGTAGTCTCTTTGGACAACGTTCTGGCAAGAAATCTTCCTGTGGTATACTGGCAAAGCATGTGACATTTTCTATCTTCTTTGCTTTGTAAACACAAAGATTATGTTTAACAGTTCTGCACCTTAATCTTTGAAAAAATACTACACTTTGTTACCCAGTATTGCTTAGGCTCACCTCTAATAGAATGAACCATGTAAACCATGGTAATCTTCTTGTCTTTGGTAATCAAAAATGAAGGGAACTCTGCCTCTAGAGGAGAGAGTCTGAAGAATATTTTGCAGAACTTTTAGTTTCAGAGACTAGATTAACATTTGCTAACACTATGAATTTCCTTATAAATCAGTTCTGAGCCATTTTCAATGCTGAATTAATCCAAAATGAGTATAAACATACAGACACAAGGGAATTTAAAAAGGTATACAGTCAATAAGGAATATAAAAGTTATCTGGTTTGGGCTAGTATAAGTAAATGTTTACAATGTCAGAGAAGATTATCAAGTTTCCTGTTGATGCCACATGGTTTTATGGTCTAACATATCCGTTCCTTTTCTAGGGAGTTAGAGCTACCTAAAGCATTCTAGGTGTTTTTCAGCGGTTCTCCTATCAGTAAAGGACATTTTGAAATAATCCCAGATTTTAATTCAAGAAAAGTTAAATGCATACACTAATAATCAGAAAACATTACTGTTGGAAATAGAAAACGGAAGAGTATGTTCCCAACAACATGCAGGAGTAAGCCCAAACAGGAGCACTGATAATACGTGAAAGAGCGACTGACTTTCTCACTGGCCTGAGGCAAATCTTGACCCTGTGGTAGTGCTAAAATGTCCAAATCCCAACATACTTCACTGCAGCGCTAAAATTAAGAGAATTAACTTTTCAAGTGTTTTTCTCCAAACGCACAACAGAGTTGACTAAAGTCCATCTCTAGATGTCCATCTCTAAAACACTAGTCCAAATTTCCCACTCAGACTGAAAATATGAAGTCACTCAGACTTTTATGAAGTCTGAACACCTAGAAAATGAACTAATGACAAACCCAAAATGCTACATGTTAATTTATCTGGTCGTTCTGATAACGAGGAGGTGACTTCACAATGCTTTGTCCTTTGACATTGCTATACTGCTGCAACACACACTACCACTATCGCCCAAAGACGGTCACCTGCAATACACTCCACATTACTCGCGGTTCCAGAAAGTGCTTCCCTAGGATGAGCAACTCTAAACTGCAAGGCCTTGTCCATCCCATCTTAGATTAAATAAAGATGAATTCAAAGTGAGAGTTAAGTTGGAAGGAGTGACCTATTATGAAGACAATTCTAAGGGACATCATATTTAAAGAACATCTTACTCTAGAGGTAGGAAAAGCATCTAGGGAACCCAGACCTAATGGTTCTGAATCCACCTAGACAGAAAAGCCTTCACAGAACCACCCCAATCAATTGCATCAAACTGATAGGGTTTAGACAAAATTTCTAGGCACTTGGCTTGAAGTTCTGTTTTCCAATGAAATGGAGAGGTTTCGAGTCAATATTACAGTTTCTCAAGTCTCTTAAAAGACCATTATCTCATTATATGAAGAGAAAAGAGATACACCACCATACCATGGTGCCATAAAAACACCAGTCAGCAAGATGTTTTACTGTTAGTAGATTTGCATCATTATGAAATATAGATACTTCCTCTGTGGTGCTTACTTACTTATTTCCATTTGAGTATCCTGAAATGAAGAGATACACCAATCACTGACTGGCCATGATAACAGCCAGTATCACTATCCTGAAGGCAAAAGATGAACACTTAAGACTTAAGTGAGTCCGTATTTCTCCTCCTTTTTGATATTAAAAGAACAGGCTATAAAATCTTTCCCCTCTGCAGTGCAATGAAACTTCCTCTATTATACAGTGAAAGTCCATATTCTGATTCTGGAAAAGGACAAGATAATGAATTGCAGGACAGTAGCATGACTGTAAGACTTCTGGCTAATATATCAAGGATAAGAGACACAGATTTAAAAAAAAAAAAAAGTTACAAAAAGTATGCCATATAGGGAAAGGAAACTGTAGGCAGGGAGAACAAAGCAAGAGACATGAACCTGCTGAAGCACCCAAAGTGATACTAACAGAAGGAAAATAATCGGGTCATAGATACTAGAAGTAATGCTTGAGAAGCCTTCAACACCAGGAATATTCTCTGTTCAGACTCCCAGAAATATAAGCACAAGCTGAAGCTGAGGATTTCAAGCAATGTGAAAGTCACATTACTAAAAAAAGAAAATATTTTCTTTTTTAAAAGGCAAAGGCAAGATGCTTAATAACTTCACTGTCAACTAGAATCCTTGACAGAATGAACCATCAACTAAACCTGCGCTAAACAGTACAGGTTTCTCAAAAGGCAGATAATCTATAATAACTACAAGCATTTTGCTAAAACCCATGTATTCTTGTATATCCTGGGGGGTTTTTTTGTTTTTTTTTTTCCGGACCATCCCTGAACTCCAACCATTAAACCTTCTCTGATTGTGTCACAGCAACCAGACATGAAGGCACTACCAAAAATACCCTCTTCGGAACCTGGAACTTTCGATCTTTCTTTTCGCCAGCAGATGAAGCGGAAGTCTGCAGCAAAGTACAGCTGTGTCCACAAAGGCTACACTAGCAGGCAAAGAATATTCTAGCTACTGCAGAACAGCAGCGAGGGTGTGGGATGGCTCCCTTCTCCTCTCTGCTTGGAATAAACAGGATATTGCAACTCCTGTACTTAAATCCTGAAAAGAACAGGCACTATCACAGCTGGGGTGGAGCTGTCTCAGAAGTAAAAAGATGGCAGAAGACTTCCAGTGTGAAGAGAAGTTATTTTACTCCCAAACCTGGGGAAGAGATCCACTAATGTACTGTATGAGTCTGCAGCCTGGAGCACAAGCCCAGACAGGCCAACTAAACAGCAGATGAGATGTATGCCTATTAAAGAAAGGGCTAAAGAGAAGTTTCTGCATCTACCCATCATCTTTTGGCCCTATACCACACACAGCTTGAAGAGACCATCGAACCCACTGCCATAGATACCAATAATAACTAGGGTGAAGAGATTTATAGGCCAAAAACAGTATGAAAAACTGTACAGTTCAGGGAAAAACAAAAACAGCAAAATGTTCTCAGAGAACTGGATGGCACCAAAATGCTTCACCTAAACCCCAATCACAAAGGAGAACAGATCTTTCTTGCCAGGGTCTCTGGTCTCAAGTAGTTGCAGGCATACAGGGTCCTCTGTGTGAACGTACATGTGACTCACATCTCAAAGATAAAAGAATCATTACATCTACGAGCAACTTGCAAAAAAAAAAAAAAAAAAAAAAAAAAATTTATATATATATATACACACACACACACACACACTTTTTTTAGTATCACTATAGTAGTATTGTATTCAATGAAAAGTTTGGATGGAGATGTAGAACAAGTTAACTAAATACTTCTCTAATTGTTGGATGCAGTATTCTAAAACAGGCTTTATAGCACAAATATTGTTTGGCATAGTGTTTATGGAAACTGAACTGTAACTGTCTTGAAATTGAAAATTCAGCTTTAACACACTTGGAGTTATGAACAAATGGGCACTATTCACATAACTGAGCATACTCCACATCAGGTTCACAGTGTTACTGCTTTCTTACTTGAAATTTTAATAATATACATCATTATGACTAAATAATGTTTTACACTGAAATCTGATTTCATTCTATTTCCCCAATCTATTAGAATTTCTCCACGTTTCCTTCTTCTTAACTTTTCTTTAAGCACTTTAACTTTACACTTTTACGTGAAGCTACATACATTTACTTGTGCTGGTCTAGCATAATGGCACACTGATGCAGACCTATTTTGCTTAAACTACTCAAACAGCATAGCCCAGACACTATCATTACTAAGACATGCTTATCTTTCTTCTCCAAACTTTTCATGTAACCCAACACCACAATGCAATATCCCATGACTGTTTCAAGGATTTTATTCATAGCCATTTAAGTTTACAAAATACAGATGTTAAGACAACCCCTAAATGCTCTTATTTTCAGGTTGTTAGTACAGCAACTTTATAGTAATGCAGTAACAGTAACAGGAAAAAACAAATGTGCAGTTCATAATAAATAAGTATGTATCTCCTAAGCAAGACCTACTATTAAAAGGAGACATGCCTTCCTTCATCTTTAACATACATACGCTCCTTAGAGAGGCAAGAGTATATGACTTCAACAAATACCTATTGTGGACTACATTAAAACTGTCAAACAGTGGTTTGTGCACTTGTCAGCTCTGCTTGCAAACAAATGTCTTGCCATCAGTGAAAGTAACTGAAAATATTTTTAATATTTTTGCTTACTTAGTTTGAGAGCACTTTGCAGATAACCGCTTTCACTATTGCAAGGCACTTCCGGGTTCGTAAATTAAGACAACGCAGTGCTCAGGCACTCCCGCTCGCCTACCCAACCACAGCCTTCAACAGCAATGCACGGGGGGGGAAAAAAAAGACTTTGAAGAGCCAGCAGGCAGCAGAGGGTGCATAAGGGTGAGAACAGGCTAGCGAGATAGGTTTGGGGACATTCAGAAGAGTTTCTGCGGCAAACTGCAGAACAGCAGCAGAGATGTAGAAGAAAGTTTTTGAATACACAGACAGGTTTCTTAGTGAAATATTTAAAAATGTGCTATTAGAAAATGTCAACTTAAAACAATCAGTTACTAATGCCCCTTCAATCATTCTTTTCTATTCTCTTTTTATGCAACCTACTCCTCAACTGAATTAAAATCTGAACATTAAGTTGTTTTTTCAAAGGGAGTTGTGGAAGAGCATTTTTCCTTTCCCTCCTTTAATTCTTCCTTCCTCATTTAAAATGTAGAACAAGGGAGAAAAATTCAAATAAAAAAGAAAAATACAAGAAGACAAAGCACCATGATCTAAACTCCCTGGAAATAACACAGTCTTCATATAGTTTTGAGGGAAAAAAAGCTGATTTTCACATTAAATAATATAGCATGTTTTTTCATAACTTAATATCCACCTGCATAACTGTCATGGCCAGATAAGCAGTAAAGTCCAAACTTTTAGCATAAGTTTCAACCCTGAGAAACAGATTCGAACTTACAGTTCTTCACAGAACATTTCAGTCTCTGCAGAATACTTATCATTATCAAGCAAAATTACAAAAATCTAATTGCATTTAACATGTAAAAGTGTGGCTACAATTATCCCTTCTAAAGCTCAGCCTGACTGTAAATTCCCTTTCTAGGAACAAGGTAGCATTGTCAATTAAACGACCTGCACAGTTCTTCCAGCTGCTCAGTGTCCAGGTTATTTTGCTTCTGATCAGAAAACTCACTTTACTCCAGAACAGAAAATCCAAAATAACTAGAAACGACACGATGCTTATTTGTTTCCTGAATACATTTTGTAAATACGCATGGTTCTCCAGTCAGAAAACTCTTCAGCTTTCCATTCTTTAAATCAAAAGATCTACATGGCAAACTCTGTCTTTTAATGTATTGAAGATGATTAAGGAAGAACTCTCTAGGTCACATTATTGTTGCAGTATTGTCTATGCCACTTTACACACTGGAACGGAGTAACAAATTTTTTGATGGACCTGAGGTAAAATCCCATTCTTCAGTACCTAAGAGACACTAGTAATATTCAGATGGCAGCAAAAGGAAGAAATCTGCTTTCTTAAGTAAACACAGATATGTCTGAAAGTATAATAATCTTCTAATTGAAATGTGCCATTACTTTTACAAATAGAGCTCTACTGTGACTGATTGCTTTACGTTAAATTAAGAGCCTTTCTTTTAAGAGAAGGTACACTAGAATACTTACATCTTTACATCAAATGTCAACATCAAAAATGCTACTATGTATGCTAAACTTCTCTGTTGAAGTATTTTATTTAAAATTAATTATAAGCTTCTAGGAATGAGCACCCAGAGATCTTCCGGACTGACTACATGTAATTAAGATTAAAAGATATGTATGCATGATAAAGCATTCAAAAATGCTCCAAAGTTAATGTTGGGGATAAGAGATTTAAATAGATTTAAAAATAAAAATATATAATATTTAAAACAAGTTCTCCCGATGGCATCATTCCCAGACTCTCTCATATTCAAATTTTTCTTGCTACATATTTCCTGGCCTTTTATCCCTTAAAAATAGCTCCTGTAACAACACAAGATCAAAAAGTATTTGAAAACCTCCCATGACAAATCAATTAAAAAACAATAAATGGTATAATCTCTGTCTTGTAGATATCTGAACTTCTGAACACATCCTAAGCTACAATATCATATGCAAAACAATTTTTTTGAAAGTTCAATATAGTCCCATATTAATGTATTTGAAAAAAACAAAATAGAATGATTTATGTTTAGATTAAAAGATGGCTAAATATAAGGTCTCTCTTTTACAGTTTGCTTTGAGTTAAACCAGACAAGCCCTATATTCATTTTCAGTCACTACTGACAGAAACATAAAGAGCAACTGGGACAAGGCAAAAACCCCAACCATCTCAGACAATACTACTAAACACCAAATGCAACAGACAGGAAATGGGGCTGACAGTATTAACAAAGATTGTCAACCAGAATTAATAGGATATGAGTTACTCTCATTCTCTCTCCTTTAAATATTACCAATGGGTTCCCAAAGATAAAATTTTGCACTGAATATATATAAGTATTAGACAGAACCTAAGCAGCTGAGAGCAGTAACACGAACAACCAAAAGTTACAGGGATTTGTTAGCCTATTTTGTTACTATCCAGAAGAGCAAATCCTGGAGCTGCACTCTACCAAATGGCACAAGTTCCCTCCTTCATTCACTCTTTCTGGATAGAACATAAGGAACGCACCTTCTGTTTCTGTACCTAAACTTGTAGAAGTGAGACAAATAAGACTTGGTAAAAAAACCTCTCATTATTCCTAGAGAAATAAATTCTATAAACGTACTATAATGGCTCTTCAGCCTGACTCATGAGTTGCCAGTAGAAAAGGGGGGGGGGGGGTTTGGTTCCTGGAAACGGACAAACCTTAGGAAGCTGAGAAATTATTTGACTGGTAGGAAAACATCAGAGAACCAACTTTGGATAAGACAGATACAGGGATAAAAACAGAACAAAAATAAAATAAAGAATTTAGAGGAGTCTAAAGCAATGTGAGAGGACAGAATCAAAAGCTCCCCCCCCCCCATAAAGTTTCTTTCACTATAATTCATTTTGCAGACCCATCACAATATGCTGTTCCTACGCTGGGTTACTAGCTCATCAAGTGACTTTTTTTTTTTTTTTAAATAGAAAACTATAAAAAGCAACACTGACATGGAAAACAACAGGGTCTTTCTACCCATTTGCTTACTGTCATGACAGCCACTTTTAAGTAGGCATCAAAGCATATCAGAAATGTAAAAATTCTTCTGGAAACACTGTGCAAAAGAATACGTTCAACAGACAGAGATACAGAAAAAGACATCCTACACAAAAAAAAAAAACTTGGACTTCACCTTCACCCAGACAATTTCAAATGGATACTTAGTGAAGCATCACATTATTCACCTCAAAAACAGAGGCACAAAATTTTATCTCAATGATATCTTTAAATTAGTTTGTGATACAGGGTATCTTGTTCTATCTATAGAATATTGGATCTATGATCTCCAAAATCTAATTTACTGAGAAGGACCAACAATAGCAATAGCTTCCCATATGAGGTTTAAGCTGGAGAAGAGCCCAGTAAACCACCTGAAAGACCTCTTTAGAAACTTCTTTCCGTCTTTCCCTGAAGTAGCAGCTCTCTTTGATTGAGCTGCCTTGCTGGAAATCAGAGATAATTGTTAGAGCCTAAAGCAATGCTTGCAAGCCTGTCTAGCAATGAACAGTGAAAAAACAACTTTCCAGATTTATCAGAGCAAGCTCTGCCCATTAACTTCTCCACTGGTTCTCATAGTAACTTTGCAGCATAGCTTAGAGACTGGCAGGATCTCTTTAGTTTCATTTCCCTGTCACACACATACCTGTCCTGGCAGACAACTGTTTGCCTGGGAGCTTTTGTGAATGAAGGAAAAAAAGAAAGAGCAAAGTGTTTTATGGTGATGATCATAAATAGTCTGTTCAAACATGACTGCATCAAAGCTATTGCTTTGTGGGTTGACATTTCATTGGGAAGACCGACACCACAGAGGCAGAGTAGAGTAGGTTTAGGTCATTCTTCCCTATCTAACATCTTTCTAGGGGAAATTAGCACCTTGCGTAAATTGTTTCTGTCTCTTGCTTCGAATCAAAGAACAAGTCACTTTCCTGAAGAGTCTGTATTGGGCAAGACCTTCATCACTTTTTCCATTCCCATGGTTTTTAAAAATCTCTCCATCGAATGTTCTTCACAATTTCCTATACAAAATACCTTTCACAGGCTATGAATGATAGCAGAGGCATTTTCAGGAAGTTCAGAAAGGGAAACATAATTCTAAGACACAGCTTATTTCTTTATGTTCTTGGAATAGGGAGCTATAAGGCCAGCTATGAGAAATCAGTGAAATTGTGTAAACGAAGAATGGTTTAATGACTTTCTCTTTGTATACTCTCAGAATGCATTTCAGGGGACACCCTGCTGCAGTCTCTTATATGGCATTTAACATTTAAACACGGAGTCATCCTTTCTAGGACACCTCACCTACCAAATGGCAAATCTAGAATCGTCTCTCCCTCTCAACTCAGAGGGAGCAGGAGACTCTCTGGGTCTGAACATCTACTTTCCATGACAACCCTAAAGGAAGTTCCTTTGAGCTAACTAAGAAAAGCTAGATGTAATGTCAGATCAAGGGCTGACAATGACATTACTTAGCAAGTCTCTCAAGTAGTTCTAAGCACCCCAATAAAGCAAAGTGTTTGCTTAGCAAATACACATTTTGGAGCAAATAAAGACAGTACTGTCATTCTGCTGTTTGGAAACATATTAAAATAAATATGTTTAAATCAATATAATCCTTTTATTTCAGTATCCCCTTTACTTACCTTTCTGATTTTGAGATCAGGATGAGTCTGTGTGCTCTGCGATAGCCAGTGACAGCACAGGCATTTCTCTGCATTGCTCTAGACTGCTGCGGTACAATTCAGTATTTCTCAGAAGGACCAAAACTTGTACTATTAACTTGGTTAGATGGAAGTGGCACTGTTTGTCTTTTGGGGGGTTCTTTTGGGCTATTTTCAACTCAGAATCCTAAATTTTGCTTTCTCCATAGCAAGGATATATAAAGGAGAAGTTCACTTTAGGACTAAACACCGAATTCTGCAAGAATGCAAAATGTAGTAAGAGTACTTCAGTACAGCCACAGTCTTGGGTTACGTTGCCCTTCATAACAAATCTACATGCAAAATGATTGCCCGATTTTGCAATATATACCTGACGTCATCATATCAATTTTGGAGAGTGTCTAACATGACTCATGTTTGCAAGTCAAGAATAAACATATACCTCTCACTGCCAGATTAAAAAAATGGGAATACTCTAGAAGTCTTTAGACTGCCCTATAATGGGGGGAGGGGGAAGGGGGGAGGAGGGGGAAATTATCTTCACTATTAAATCTATTATCTCCAGTACTGAGAAACTGTAAGTTTTAGCACTGAAATTAAATCTAGTGAGGATTATGCTTAACAAAAGAAATTTAGCTTTTAAAAAAGAAATGGCCCTTCAATAATCTTCAAAACCACATCAAACGTAAGTTAAAACTTTAACTAAAGCAAGAAAGATTATCATCTTTTTTAACTGGCATAGTTACCATTTAATGTCATTTAGCACAGCTCCAGTGTAAAAAATGCTTTAAGAAAAAGTTACCAATTAAATAGTTAGCCTACTCATACTTTTCTCTCAGAGTAGCGTTCCTGCATTATGACCAAACATCCCAAGATAAAAGCATAAATGCAATGAACTGTTTCAGTAGTTTACTCCTTTGAATTGCATCATGATTAACGTGTCAGTTTTATGATGTATACGGCAGTAATACGTTTTTGCTGCCTTAATGGAGGCTCCCTTAACCACTTCCCTATCTATCTGATTTCAGAAAAATCAGACTTCTATCATTACATTTCTTATTGAAATAGAACTCTTAACGTTTTCATAGTAAAATTTTGTAAGTCCATCAGTATCAATCACGCTTCTACAGTTGTAAAGTCTGATAGCTAATACATTGTAAAAATAAATTTGCTTTTCTTTTTTGAGAAAGCCAACATTATTAAAACTTGGTGACTCAGGTATATTGCACAGGACTTCACATAAACAAAATTTCAACAGAAAAAGAAAAACTGAAAAAACTGAGAGGCAATGTATATAGCCTAATTTAGAACTTTGTTAAGACACTGAAATTGGTAACAGGGATTTTACCTCATATTTTAAGGAAGTTTTTAGAAGTACGGTCAGGGCCTTAGTCTAGCTTAACCAGATTAGGGTATTTGCCCAGTAAGGGCTTTCGCACAAGTGTAAGGATAACTGCAAAATTAGGGTATACAGAGTAATTTACTGAACAAAGATTACACGGCTCACAAACCTTTTATTCTACATATTTTACACCTAGTTCAATTTATACCATTCTGGTTCCCTAAAAATAAGCACAAAACTATAACTTTAATGTATTTAGAGGCAAAATTGGCAAAAATTAACATATGCATCTAAAGGGAGGGGGGGAAGCACATGCTGAACATCTGCAAAACTAACAGAATTATGCATAAACAGTATACATCATTAAGAATTACACATTAAATGTTATTACACATATTACATTTTTCAGCCAAATTTTATAAATTTCAGACTAGTTTTCCATGACAAAGAAGGTGCGAGAGGAAAGATCCCAAGAGCACTGTGCCTGAAGTAGGAACAGCCAGTAAATAAAACATAATTCCCTTTACTGAAAAGGGCAACCACCACACCACAGGCCTGAGAGACTGAAAAGAGGAAAGTAAGAATCCAGTACTGGTCCATTACAGGAAAATATGCTAACCACATTCTAATTTGTGATCTCAATAAACACTACTGCTACAGTCACAGAGAAGCAGTGCTCAGAAAAAGCGTAATTCCATAGCATTTTTAGTGACTACACATTGCTGCATAGATGCTTGTACGCATAAATATCACAGTACAACCACAAAACTATCTTAAGTACTTCGTTTCACAATTTAGAAATGAGGAAAAGGGTACAGCACTTCTTACACTGACAGTATAATCTGTTACATATATTAGAGTAACATACATACTCTGTTCAGTTATGCTTATTCATTCAGAAGGCAAACACTCATTTCTGGTATCTGCACGTGTTCTCAAGTATATACCTAAAGTTCTTCCCTTTCTTTCATTGGATTTTTAGACTACTAGCCTTTTAGGCAGCTACAGTTAGAAGAGAGGAATTCCACCGCAAATACTGAAATTAAGTGGAGGAAGATAATGTGGGATACATCTGGATCTTAAATTGACACCAGAAGATTTATGACCAAGTCTGGATACTAACTATCTCACTTGTAAAATAGAAAGAGGAGGAGAAAGAGAGGTATATGTTATCTGAGTATACATCTTTACTATTTTCATGATAGTTTTAATGTAGGTGGAACATATCAAATAAAATTAAAACTTTCATTTCACTTGAGAACATTCACTCCTATTCTAATATACACTTTCCCTTCTGATTGCATCACCCCTTTTTCCTGTTACATAACTCTCCTAGGCACTTACAACTAAAATATCTTCACTGACAAGACTAACAGAAAAAGCACCTATAAAGAACAAGATAGTGTTTTGTTTTAAATGTAGCAACAGTAGCCATTCCATAATTATTAGGTTGCAGCTATCACCCTTTCAAATCCACTTTCATGTCGGTAATGTCCCAACAGTTTTACAGGCCAAAAATCTATCCTAAAATAGATTCCCTCCTCAAGTGAAGCTTCCTTTCAAAATCAAAAAATATAGAGAAAACAGAAATAGTTTTTTCTAAATGATTAACTACAGTGCCATTTTTAAAAGAAACCATGGGCAAATAACTCAATTTTGAAAACCATATCAAGTTTTGAAGTTAGGAATTCTGAAAATAATCCTGTAATGTGAGGTTTATCCAATACTCATGGACTATTTTCTAGAAATTGAATATGAAACTTAAGAAAAATCTGCTGTAGACAGACAACTGCACAGTAACTTGTGTGCATATGAATTGCACATCATTTTGGGCATTGTTTAAGGTTGCCTTCAAATACATCGCTCTGGAAGAAGAGGCTATGAAAACATACACATTTGTTTTTACTTTTAAGAGCAACTTATACCGTTAAAGGCAGTAATACTGTGCTGGGTAACCTTAATTATTGCTGGTAAGATCCCATATTAACTCACCTCACCAAACTATTGAAAGCACAAGCCTTTTATGTCCAAATACTTCCTTTAACCACCTTTCAAGTTGAACTGATGGGATTTGTTCATTTTTAAAGCCAGCTAAGACAGTTCAATCACTTCTGAGTGTTTTAATAGGGAAATATCCCCCCCAGCTGAAAATATTCGAAAATCTAGTCTGTTGGGAAGCTCTAGTGCTTGAATACTGTACAATGCAGCTCATTTTCTGGTCTTAGAGGTGCACCGTGTGTCATGACAATGAAGACCTGCTCAAGCCTGCCTCAGCTATAAGGCTCTGCAATACCAGCACTTCACACAATTACACAGAGAACTGTGCAGAATTTCACAAATTTTTCTGTCGGATCTACAAGGCACATTCCATCTCCTTATATCAGAGCTTTATGCAATAGCATAGATTTAAGTCTAGCCACAGGATACTAGCTAAGGACACTTCATCCTAGGACTGAGGAAGACTAATTTTCTTAAACATCAGGTGGGTGCCATCAGGAGATAGCTAGGACACAAGAGGAGGAGTAAGTCAGAGAGGAGTCAGGAGTTCAGAACAGGAACAGAAAAAAAAAAACACAAAGAAGAAGCAGCAAACAAACAAAAAAAAACAGGTGTGTAAGGTGCTGTGGGGAAAACAGTTTTGTTTCATTTTCTTTTGTTCGTCTGTTTTTTTTGGGGGGGAGGGGGAAGGAGAGCGGGGCAGAAACAGAGCCCATATGATCTAGCTACTACGACACGTGCAACTTCAGAACCTGGAGTCGCAGCTGCTAGTTAGGATTCCCACATTCCTTTGCCATACAGCCAGTCAACTCAGGACCACTGTCACGCACGCCTTTATCTTCTTTTGGAGTATGGTTCACAGAACAATTTTCTAGGGTGAAAGCTAGTCCAGCAGCTCTGACAGTAGACATCCTTACTGTGAATCTTAAGAGGCCAAACCTTACCCATATGGAGATCAGTAGATTTAGAATTTGTTGCTCAAATGAGCAACATTTTAACATTTGAATTTTAACTTTTTTTTTTTTTAAGTTACCCTTGCAGGACTCAAGCTTCAGAAATTGGCAAACTTCAAAACTATGGAAAAGGATTGCCAATGCAACATGTATACATAACATGTTAACGTAGGTAGCAATTGGGGTATGCTTTCTCTCTCTAAGGGTATTTGCCTCACTCTGTACTATTTAAATTGAGTGCTGGGAATATGCACAATAAGTACCGAAGTGACTTAGCTGTAGGATCCCACTGAAGGATCTTACAGCTACAGATATGTAAAGGTATGCAATTCATGAGGAAGTGGATTATAGAAAGAAAATAACGTGTTTGGCTAAGATGTTTAAATGCCACCTAGATAAACTGATTTTATCCCTGCCTCTTAAGTTCTGGAGGGTTTTTTTTGGTTTGTTTTTAAATACTTCTGCGGATGTTGGACAAATAAAGATTTTCATGAGTGCCTTCAGCTTGAAATATTTCAAGAGTCTGTCTTTGAAGAAACATTAACCTTCATTTAATGTGCAATTGTGAATGGTTATTTCTGTTACAAAAGTATTAAGTACCCACAGTCAGCTGATACATCAGTTTCCCTATTTGTAACACAGGACTGTACCTGAGTGAGGAAATGTAAAAACATACTTTTTAAAAAAAAAAAAAAAGTATTATAAAGCATTTTTATGAAACTATACTGAAGAAACTGAGAAGAAAACATTAATCCAGTATTCACTTACAATATTGGATAGCATGAACTGAACAATGACATTAACAAAGAAAAACTTTAGTATCTAGCCAGTTAGTTAGTACCATGCACTTTGTTCACCAAATGAGGCTGGAGTCCTTTGGGAAAAAAAACAGGACTTCACACACAAAAAACACCACACACACACACAACACACCCCAACCATATAATAATGACACGCAGTAAGAACCCGATTTAAGAGGGGAAAAAAACTTCATTCCAGTATTCCTTGAATTCAGAGACCTTCAAGTCTGCAATTTTAACATTCATTAAGCAGGGTTTTACATACTGAGTAGCTGGGGTTTTTGTCTGTTTTTAAATGCAACAAAAGTTTAAATGCTCATATAAACATTGACCTACATCCCTCTCAGTTTATGACCTGAAAATAAAATGAGACAAGCTTATGGCATGGCAATACAAAGACTAAGCATCAGGAAGAATAAAGAGCTATTCCAAAACTGCTTTTCAATCTTAAATTGCTGGTTTCTGGTTAGGGACAATGGAAATGAAGAGGCAGATTGAAAACCAGAGATGAAAAAGAATGAGAAATGTACAGTAGAAAAAATCAGGAGAATACTGAAGGTAGGATAAGGAGGTATTCTGAGAACTTGGGAGATAAAAAAGGCTAGTTAAAATGCTCTGCATTTATCTAAAACACTGTCTTTAGATCAAAATTAAGCTCCCAGCATCACGTGCATATACTAACACTTGGAGTGCCTTCATCACACTTGACGAAACACAGCTCCTCTTCTGTAGGTTTATACGCTAGCACAATTCAAAGCTTGCTGCACTAAGTGACAGACAAACTTCTAATGGCTAGCATTTCAAATCATATTTGATTTTCCAAAAAAAGTAATGGAAATATTACAAAAATGAATATTACAATAAGGGATATGACTACCTCAATAGTGTTGCAAGATTTTTACCACTACCACCTCAGATATTTGACATCAGCCCAAAATTTAAATTAGCGCCTCATAACATATGTATAATTTCAAGGTATCATTATAAGTCCTGTTTTTACTCAAGGGACATATTTATATTAGTAATTTAGCGATTTGTAATTCTGATCTGTGTAAATTTTATTCTGAAAATTTTATTGTGGCCACAGAAGCCAGACTGTTAATGTGACATAAATCTCACTGTGAGGAATTGGTGAGGTTTCTAGTGTATGACAAGAACTTGCTTTGGAACCCATTTTAATAGCAGCTTTCAATCTTGTTCCAAGATAGCACAGGCACCCCAATACACGTGGATTGTCACTTAAGACGGAATAATACCAAGTGGCTCTTCAAAAACAACCCCCCCCCCAAACCACCCAAATCAGAAAAAAAAAAAAACAAAAATAAAGAAGAAAACATCAAGGGAGAATAGTAGTAGCTACATTCAGAGGGAAGAAACAACACTAAAGGGAATATTGTTTTGTTAAGTCAAAACTAGATACATTTTCTTGGGTTTGCACCATATAGCATGAGGGCAACTCACTAGGCAAGACCACCATTCACATGTTTTTCTGTTTTAGCATTAGCATTTAACATTGACAAGTGAATTACTTTAAACTCTTGTAATGCATATAAATGTAAGAAGCTCACCTTCTAAGTGAAATCTGTCACTCTCTTACATTTTTATACACTGTTTCTTTTCCAGTAAAAACAGTAACAGATATTTTAAAGTGTCACTACAATTATTAGTGACTAAGAGTTTTCATAGGAAACATGTTCACAACCAAAACATTCATACTCCATAAGGATCAAAACATACCCACACAGTTTTATACAGAACCATAGCAAGGGCAACACTAGAGGGATGTGAGCTCATTCTGACCATGCATTATTCAATGAAAAACTACCCATCAATTTCATAAATTGCAATTCGAAAAGGCAGAAATCTAAGAAACCTGACATTAAATTTCATAGTTTTACTTGATGGGGAGGGGAGGGTACACCATCTTCCATAAAATCTAGGATTTTTGATAAATTAAAAGTTATATGAGGAGTGCAAGATAACCACCTTAAGTTCACAAAATTAAATTAACAGGACAATTAAGTTTTTAAAGAAGTAGTATGTACTGCCTATTTGTACAAAAATAAATGGGAAATTCTATTCACAAGACTTCCCTCCCCTGAATCTAATGATGCCAATAGATTCCTTACACAGCCCTGCTCAAGTCAGGTCAAGAAGACCTAGCAATAAAATGCCAACCACCACCAAGGCCTCCTTTACACTAACACTCTTCTCTCACCAGGGGACAGGGGCACCATGGAGAGTCGTGGTGAGGAAGCTTTGGGATACACTCTTAGAAGAGGATGAGGCACATAAAGGCTGAAACATGCAAGTGAGTTGCTGTTCCTGTGTTCGCCTCCCTGGATTACTACTCTCTAAAAAGAGGAAACACCAACAAAACAGAAGAACATATTTACCATAAAAACATTTCATTTTTGCTACACAAAAGCAGTATGAACTCAGAGCCTAGGTCAGGGCTGACACGCTGGGCACAGAACTAACTTTGCTTGGCCTGCACAAGCTCTTCCTCTCCCAGTGCCTCCCCCTGCCCTTGCCCTCCTGCCACTTGCCTCTCCTCCCAGCGGTGCCTGCCTGCAGCGCTGCCCCTCACAGTCCTCAGCATTTCTGCGCAGAGGGGAACACAGCCCCGGGAAGTCCCTTAGTGCCCAGCAGACCACAGCGTGTCCCTCCTGTCCCCCAGAGCCAGCTATATCCCAAGGCTCTTCGGAGAGCCCCAAACTGAGACACAGCACTGGCAAAACCTCAAAACTCTGCTACTAACAAGGCAAAGCTAAGTAATAATGAAGTGTTGGACAGCCTGCTCCTTCCCCGTACAGGTGGCTTCCCAAGAACAGGAGGAAAAGACTGTCTCCCCCTCACTAGGGTAAGGGGATGGTATCTGCAGGCCGCTAGAAAGGAAGGTGCAGTCTTTTGTGTTTTCCCCCCTCCCCCCAGCCTATGACCTAGATCAAGAGGGTTTCTTAAGGTCCCCTGCCAATGGGAGAAAGCACAGGATGATGTTCCTTAAAGCAGGCTGTCACATGCTGTCTTTGTCCATGCTCCCACTGAATGTCCATGTCCCCAATCCTGGTCCAATCTAGAAACAGAAGCTATCCATGCAGAAACAGCCTAAATATATGCTTTCCTCCCATAATATTAGCAAATGCTTTTTGGCCTCAGGAAGGAAAGTGTTCACCCATACTTTGCGAAGAGCAATCCTCAAACTGAAGTGTGGGCCACTGGTGTTCACAGAATCACAATAAATACTAAGCTTTACAAGTTTAACAGTTTTTTGTGATGACATCTGTGGTTCACAAGTTAGGCTGAGGGCTGACAGCACCTCCCTGGCCCCAAAATTCTGGATCACCGAGCTAGAGACTGCAAGGAAACCAAACCATTTAAATCGCTCAGATAAAGCATTCATTACAAGCATCTACAAATTCTCATTTATTCTCAAAAGCAGTCGCTACTGAGGAGACTACCTGTATATTTAGTTTTATAAGTGTATATTTCTTCAGACTTCAAAATCCCCCAAATTCACTCTTCACTGAACTACAGGATCCCTCATGGAAAAAGAAGGACCTTAAAACCAAACTAAAAAAATGGAATACTCAGGATGAAGCACTTAAACTTCTATAGTGTTGTTTACTAACATCCTAATTTTTGTAAGAACAGTAATAGAAAGAAACAATAGGTATGACTTTCTATGTTATGACCTCCGATTTTTAGGCTCATGACTTTTGACCCTGTACCTCTGAACTCTCAGCTGCTCTCTTTGCATAAACAAACACCTTTTTCAAGAAGAAATGAAAAATGGAAACCACATTACACTCTATTAAAGCTATAATTCATCATACGTCCAATTTCTATCCCTTAAATTATTTACATATTTGAAGTTTGTTCTGTACAGGTGTCCTATGATCAGCAAGACATAATGTATTCTATCATTTAATTTAACAATAAGTTATTTACAGCCTGAATTCAATTCATTATTTCAAAACAGGGAAGTAGTGCAAAAAGCATGAGAAAAGTTGCATTAAAAAGAGCAAAGCATTGGTAAGACTACAGCAAGAGGCATAAAACAGCTAAGACTATAGTGTAATTTGATCACAAGTGTCATTTAAAATACTGAAAAAAACACCCTAGGTTTATTTTGAGCATTTCTCAAGTTTGCCATCGAAGTGACATTAATAAGATTAATATTTCCTTTTCACATCTACAACATACACAGACTTTCAGAACTATTATGATTACAGCGCAGAGCCCGATTATGTGAGAGGTCTCTGAGAAAGCATTACATATGAAGCACACATACCTGTAAGTAGGAATCCTTTGTACTTCTTTAAATTATGGAAACAAATGTCTAATGTGCTGTACAGTATTTTCAAACTGTTGGTTCTCTTAGATATGCCAAAATAATATAGTAAATATTCTGCATAGGAGAGGAGTGACTAACCTGTGTAAAGAAGATACTCCACATTCCTAAAACACAAGTAAAGTTACTATTTGTCCATACTGACAGAGAAAACATTTCATAGATGAAAAAACCTACAATCAAAAATTATGTAGGATGCATTTGTACGCTGCTTCATAACAGTGGGGATGAAGCCTCTAGGTGCTAACAATACAAGAAGTGTTACATAAGACTATATACCTATTTTTAGAAACACATTACAAAATTAAGTACTGCACTGGAATCTGTTGCAGAGATATGGACAGTAACATCAATGTGCACGCAGAATAACTGCTCAGCTGAAGCAGAACATTAGATTAGATTAAGATTAGGGTTCTCTCCCGTCCATCCTAAAAAACACTGAGCCATTTGAGACTAAGGAAAGAATGTTAGTCGGGGTTCATCAAAAACACAGCACTAATATTAATGCACCCACACATCATTTTCCATGAGCAGGAGAACTAATAAGAACTTGTTTTCTACAGATCTGCTCTTTTGTTGCTTAATAGCTCCCCAATACCATGATAACCCTCAACTTCCCTCTTTTCCACGTCTCTTCATGACGTGCACTGTCTCTCTTCCCTGCTCCAGGCAAAAGAAAGTAGTAGTGCAGACAGTCTGGAAGTCTGCATGTGCCGACGGGCTGCCCGACCAGCTGCCGTCCTATGGAATACGTACTAGATCAGTTCCGACTATCTTTTTTCCAAGAGGGCACGCCAATTTGGATTCATCTCCTCTACCCAGTCACAATTTTATAATGCTTGAAGGATTACAATTTGAGATTTAATTCCTCTTTCAGATTTGTTTTAAACGTTCGAGTGAGTTAAAAAACAAACACACACACACACACACACACACACACACACACACAGAGGCAGGGGACAGAAACCAAAAAATTTCGTAAATCTGATTTCCTGAGGAAAAACTGAATCAAAACTTCCTAAGAGTCTGCTTTTTTACACAGTACTAGATACTGCAGAATGAACCAAATAGGCAGTTTTAGAGAATAAACTTTGCTTTTCCTTCACCATCTCTGATTTTCACTGTTTCTCTCATTTTTACCTACTTAAAAAAAAAAAGTTACAGCTAACTTCAAGATCATGCATCACACTGCTCTTCAGAACAATCCCACCTGAATTTATCAATATTGCTTCCCTATTTCTTGAGGATACAGATGTGAAATAATCCTTTAAGGGCATTCTACTATCAACAGACTCTACTACTACTATGTTTCTTTATTTGCAGCTTATGCTACTCCTCTGCAGGCTTTCTGCTAAGTACAGTAACAGTGTGACCTGCGGACTATGCTTAGCCTACTAAGATCTAAAACACATCTCACAAAATGCTTTTGTTTTAAAAAACAAGAATCTACAGATGCAGGTATGCACTAGCATAGAGAAGTCCAGCAGCACTGTATGCTGGGATATACATACGCTGTTATAAAGGCACCGTTAAAGATGACTACACTTAGTGAGTCATTCGTGTTTGCCAACTGGGCCTGCATTTGGGCATCCCAGTTTTCAAGACCTGTTCAGCTGTTACTATAAAAATGGATTAAGTTTAGTAGTGTATTTAAGAAAGGAGGGTCCAAATTTGAATCTACTGTTAGGACCCTAAAAGGACTGCCAGATGCTTTAAAAAACAGGTCATTTAAACTGAAGTTATGTGTCTTTGGGGGAAAAAAAGAAAGATTATGATCATGGCTAATATTAATAGTTTGCAAATTCCTAATTAAACTGTTATGAAAATCCTACTTGCCATCAAGCACATACTGTGGGTAGTCACAATACTTACCTGAGATGAGGAGAGTTCAGAAGAGTACTAGTCTTTTGAAAACTGTTTTATCCTTCCAAGAAATTCTGAATACTTTCTGGTTTATCCTAGATGTCCCACAATATATATGTTTGTGTGTGTGTGTGTGTGTGTGTGTGCGCGTGCGCATGTGTGTATAAAAATATATATATAAACACTGAACTTTCATAGACTGGAGGGGGGGAAAAATGCATTTATTGTGCAAAACATACCTTTCTGAAAGTGCAAAAGTTTTCTAAGAAAAAGTAACTCTGCATCAGGGTAACACAGGAACCTAATTTACTTGAACTTTCACTATTAAAGAAAAAGAGATGCTGACTTATTCTGGTGTATAATGTTGATCTTAATCAATTTGATCTTGAAGAATACATTTACTAGAAATGTGCATCCACAATACATGAATCAACAAATTAAGATTTTAATTTAAGGTACCTTTCTTTTGGCATGTTGAAAAAGTACAACATACAGCAAAGTATCAAGAACAGTAATGGCACTGCAACAAATTGATCAGATAACTCATAACAACGAGCTTTTACTGCAAACACCCAAGCTTGTTTTACAGGTAGACACTGTATTTATTATATGATATTGTTAAAGTTCTAATTTGTTGGTCATCTCTTTAGTCTTCCAAACTTTGGTGCTGTGTGGAACTTGAATATTATATATCTATATAAAATCAGGAGATTATATATAATATCTATATATTTTAAATCTTCCAAATCTCTACTTCTCCATACCACAAAGCTCTTCTCTCAATGGAGGAGAGCTTCTCCTAAACACTCTTTTAGGCTACTTAATCATTATGTAAAATAACTTGCTTCACAACTACTTTCCTGCTTTACACTTTTTTTTTTTTTTAATATAGTTTATATGGAACAAGTAATTTATCACAAATTGCATTATTACAGAATGGCAAAACACAACAAGCATATACCTGAACAAGTCCTCTATGCAATGGGACAACAGAAGCAAGGTTGGCACATTGGCACTTTTTTTCATTGTTCTAAGTTTTTGGCAACACTTCTTTTACAAGAACAGTTTTCACAATTAGAACATTAAAAAGAGATACAAAGAATAATCACTCTATGCCAAACAATGAAAGGTTTTAATAAAGTGTAAGGAGAAAAATACTGTTCCACTGAAGCCTGAAGAAAAGACTTGTTCATACAGACTGTACAACAAGTATACAGTCCACTGATATAAGCAATGGTTATTTATTTTGTACCAGGATAGGCGTCTTCATACAATCCTCAGACAGACAGAAAAGATGATGTTACATTATCTTTATCAGTATTACTCAGCCTTAGAAAAAATGGTTTGCTAAGAAGTTGCCTACAAATCTAAACATTAACTGTTCACAATTTGAAATAGTTTTGGTTGTTTTAATGTAGTTAGTCACACTGCTTCTTTTTGGTGCCTGGAAACCACTTGCTATTGTTTTCAAATACACACATATTCATATTGTAATGAAAATGTTACAGAGGTACAGAAACATGTAAGGACAAACACAACTCCACCTACTGAATTTGGTACCATTTTGTTTTTTTAAGCATTGCTTTCCCTAATTATATATGTTAAACTACTACCAGTATCTAGGTCTGCAGAATACTTGGACCATACAAGTAAAGCATTGGAAAGTATTAACCCAAAATTACAGATTAGAACTGGGCTATAAATTGGTTAAACAACTTATCCAGGGTCACACATCACTTCAGTAGAAATCTCAGAAAGACAGAAAACATTCTCTGACTCTTATGCTCACATTCAATCCACTGGACTACTGCCTGCTCAGTAAGAGTAATGTAAGTAAGATTTTCCATTTTACCTTCCACAAATATAGCAGTGTTTTATACTAGTTTTCCTTTTAAATAAACCACACCTTTTTACAAATAACTAGACCTCAGCCGTAATACATTCATCCATCATGGATTCTGAATACACAGAAACTTGAAGGCAGAGCTTTGAAAATGCTTCAAAAGTTTAATAAACTATTCCCTGTGACCAAAAAGAATCACAAGCAACATAGGGTACAAGATGATAACTTAAAAAAAAAAAAAAACTCCAAAAGGAAAACAGGAGGAAACAATGCTTTACTTATTAATGAATTATTTCTGACCAATGACTCTTGCACTGTAACTTGACACAAAAAGGAAGTAACTGAAAAGTCTCAATTATTATCAAGCTTTAACCTACCAGTATAATCTGAAAGGAATCATGCTAGAAATTAAAGCATGTTGTGAAATTAAATATATTAGGAGTGTAAAAAGAGTGGCCAGGCTGAGAGGAGGCCAAGTCAAGGCTGGGGGGGGACAAAAAACAGAAACAAAGACACCCACGCTTTTCTGTAACGCTGCTGATAACCAATTCTACCTCAAGACAAATCTATGTTGGGGGGTGAGGAGCTCAGTAACATCTTTGGACAGGGATCATTTCCATCTTGTTTTGGGGCCTACTGCACAGAAGATGAGCTGGTAGGCACTGTCACAGTACCAGTAAAAATATCCAGTTTTAGGCAGATTATAAATAAAAGACAAAATATAAATTGAAAGTAATCTGAAGATTTTATGGCATCTTTTTATTTTTGCCAAATAAACCCACGAAGATTTTAAACCCTAGGTAGAAATTTCTTACCAACTATGTTCGATATGCAAACATCTTCTCTAAAAACAAAGTAATTCCATAATGACACTTTTAAGTAGCCTACTGTGCAATAATTTCATTTCATACAACTCTTTTAATGCTGTAATAAAGTTCAATAAAAAAATACTTAGTCATCAACATACAGCCTCCATCCTGAAAATTCTCACACAAGAAGTTAACTGTCCACATGTGAGTAGGTGCTCTTAAAAATCAATGAGATTACCCACCAACTTTCAGCCGCTTATACAGATCTACAGGAACCTGGGTCACGAGACCAAATACAACAAACAGAACGCATGTGTTAAGGCACATTAAAAAAAAAAAGTTACCTTATTCAGGAAACAGCAACCAAAACAAGTTGTTTTGAATAAACTGTCTGACAGGATGGTGTGTTTGAGACATCAGGCAAAATGTCAAGTAAAAATATCACCAGATCTCTGTTGTGCAGAAGAAAGTTTACTTACTTTTTTTTAAATTTATTTATACTTCAAAAGCCTAGATGAGGCAAAGTTACCCTAATTTGAATTTCTTGGGTTTTGTCAACAAGTACTGTAATTTCCGTACATACTGTATTAACAAAAAAAAGACTATCCAGTATCACTTAGAGAGTAACCATCTAAAGGGTTTTTTTGATTGAATATGGTACTGTACTTCTATATAAACTGGCACAAAGCCTTTCTAAGCTAACATATATAAATACAGACAACAAATACACACAACAAATATGACAAGTATTTTGTCAACAATTTTTTTTAAAAGAACACATTCTTCACAACGCCTTTTAAAGATCTGTATTCAAGCACGTTATAGCTTTATGAGCAAAGAGAATCTAAGAAAAAAAAAAGTTAAAAGTTTTGCACTCAGAAGCTGAGTTGCACTTTCTATGCTACCTCATAACAAAACAAAACAAGCTATTTAACGTTTCTCTAAAGTTTCTAGAACAAGTCAAAGTCACGTGCAAGAAACCTCTATTTTAACTAAACTATGGTGTATTTTTAGTTATATTCACTTCTTGAATCAATAATAACAAGGAGGTGCGAGATATTTTTGAATAAACAGAGCTATGATCCAAGGTTGTTTTTAAACTATAATGAGGTTACAGTCTGGCAACTCCAGAAAAGACAGGCCCTTGCACCAATACAAGAAATAAATAAACAAACAAACAAAAACACAGCAGAGGCTAAAAGTGCAATGAAGTTTCTAACTTCAAACCTAATTTCTGTCTTGACAGAAATTCATTTAGAAATATGGCAAATACAACACAAATACTTTATCAGAGCTACCATTCAATTACAGGCATGCACAACTTTCATTAAGGGGCAGAGGTAAAGACCAAGACTTTCAGGTGTAAACAGCTAGTTATTGAACCAGCTTTTAGTGTCAAACTTAGACATGTTAACTGTCCTATTTCTCCCACTGAGTACCAATTCTCTAAAATTAGACTCGTTTAAAGAAAATTCAAATTGAATTTAATAAATTCTAAGATTTTTTTTTTTTAGTTCTTAGACAAGGGCTTTTGTTTTCATTAGTTGTTAGAATTGACACACAAATGGGTAGCTCCAATAACAACAGCTACTTTGACAGCAATATTAACTTTCTAGAAGAGATGCGTAGACAAGGTTTATCTACTAATACTCTCTTAGCTTTATCATCAGCCTCCTGAAAGCGAAACGGAAATACACTTGCAAGTCAAGTCACTCAGCTCATGATATGAGGTATTCAAATCCCTTCCCAAGATCAGAAGCAGTTGACACCTTCAAGTTTATCATGTCAGCTGAATTCTCAACATGAACAATAATGGCAGGAAAAAAATAAAAAAGGCACTGGACACATACATAGTCTTTAAGATCACAAAATTGGATCTTGCAAGCTGTGTTCTATTAACATGCAATTATGAGAGAACTTGAAGAACACTAACATGTACATAACAATTCTTCTAGGTCCAAGCAAAGATATTTCTGCAATGTAAACCTACATAATTATCTTGCTTTTGCAGGTCTATACATGCTTTAGGAGTTTGAAACATACCCAAGTTTCCAGAAATATAAAGATTTTTACTAACTGATGTGACAGCAGGTTTGATCATCTTAAACTGCCTCCCCACAGCTGGATTTAAGTCCAGTAGCCAGTCACCAGCACCAGATGTTACCGCTGCGTAGGCCAACACAAGTGTTGCCTTCACACACTCAAGTCGTGTGCACAAACACACACACATATATACACACACACGCAGAAGAATCACATACAAAAAGTTTATATCTTTCCATGAGAATAAAATAGCGCAAAGTTGGAAACAAGTATTTTCCCAATAAAACAGCCTTGTGAGAAAGCAGAAGCTGCTCAGCCACAACCAACACAAGCAGGCTGTCATTTTGTCACACTTACAAACCCCCGGAAACAAAGTTACCTGTAACGCGATTAAAAAACATAAATTCCCAACTCGTGATATTTGTAAGCAAATCAGAGCTTCAGTCAGAAGCACACACACACATCCAAAAGGACCGTGTAAACACTGCGCCTAGCACTGCTCTGCTCCGCTCCGCTCTCCCCCCGCGCCGTCGCTCGCACAAGCCGGGCTCAGGCCCGGCCCCGGCCCCCTCAGCGGCCCCGCTCCGGACAGCGCGGCGACCTGCTCCAAGTTTGTTTCACGAACACGTCCGAGGGAACACCGGAGCCTGTTTACACAGCACCTTCGCCGCCGCC
>NW_020448141.1:1248874-1316685 GCF_003343035.1 Apteryx rowi
GAGGCCCCCGCAGCCTAGGCCGGGAGCTGCCCGCCAGGCCGAGCGCTGCCAACGTCGGGGCTTTTCCCCCTCGCCGTGCGCTTTGCCAGTCGTTGAAATGGAAAGAAAGTTACCCAGATGACACGACTCTGCTATTTATTTATTATTTATTTATTTTAATTTACCGCCCTGAAATTTACCGCGTGCCAGTGCCTCAAGTATACAGCAAACGCGGATGCGCTCCTAACACGAATGATCCCCTTGAGTTCAGTGAGACTACGAATGGTGCCAAAGCCAAGCCCATACCCAAGCGTTTTACGGGGTCGAGGCCGATGTTACTTGTGAACTGACTTCTCTGCCCCATCAAATAAAAAATAGTAGTGGAACTTCCACATTAATTTCATTGTGAAATCATCATAAAGTCTGAAAATTCAAAAAATGAACATACAATACTTTATCAGCAATAGGGTTTTTTTTCAATAGCTTCACAGGCGCGTTTTTTTCATCGGTCAGGTATCTTCATAATTAATATCTCCAGCATGTTTGAATGTCTCCAAATAGAACTTAAAAAATACATTTGTTCGGTAGGTTACACAACACTAATATTTTACAGAAATGCTAATATCTGTGGTAATATGTCTGTCAGCATAAGCAAGTTTTGAAGCTGAAAGAGCACATTCTGCAAGCTAGGAAACTAGTTTCTAATGCCACCACCTTTTTGCTGAGCACGGTTATGGGGTGTCATGTCATTGAAATAAATATCCATACACTTCACCCAGGAAAATATTGTGTTTTATTATCCTTATAGTGGAACCTTTCCTTTGTATCTCAAATACTCATGCATTTGCTATAATCCAACCATTATAAAAGCCCAGAAGTGACATCCTGTTTTAAGTAGAATATCTGTAAGATTCTGGAGTATTTTTGTTGTTCAGTCAAAAGAATCAAGTATTCTTTATAACACATTACAGACATAAAGGCTGTGCTCTTAAACTGAAAACAATAATGAATCTTACTGTTACTAAGTAAGTTTTTCTTACTGTCTTGCTGACCATTGTACATCCCTTTATAAAAGTTTTACTCTGTTATCTTTCATTTTACACTTCAACTGAGTTTCTTTTTCAAAAGCTAAATTTTGTTATATTTCCCCAGAGAGAAGTCATTTAAGACTTACGATATCCAATACAATATGATGCAAGTGAACCAAACAGCAGATGTTTTCATTGCATCTATGTGGACTGTTCTCTGTATCTATTACAAAATTACAGTTTACATGCAAATCAGTTAACATTTATACAAGAAGAAGGCTGTATAGCTCAACAGAGCCAGGGAGCGCAAAAAAATAGGTTTTCATTGTCTTAGCTTGGTAAGCCTAATACGATAGCCTACGTACCAATCACAACGTGTAAATTGTGATTTAAATTCTGTTAATTAAAAAAATCTAACCTGCCTTTCTCCCTAAAATTGTGTGGTTAGTTGTGGAACATTGTCATTGTGACTGCTAGGTGTTTATTTGACTTCCTCATTTGTTTTCTTAAAGAAAGTGAAAGTTGTTAGCATTTTAATGGCTCAAAATAATCTCTGAGGTTGATAAATAGACTGAGTTGAAATGAATGTGATGCATTCATACATTTGCTACTTTTACTATTGGCCGAATACATTTTTCTACAATAGTGAGGCCTGTTTTGCTCAGTTGTACCTGCATAATTGAAGAGGTGTTCTGAGCTCATTTAATTAAATGGCTACTAATCATGTGTGGACACTCCTAATCCATTTTGAACCTGAACCTTGCATATTCAGTTTGACCTCCTTGTGTAAATCTTTGTCTATAAACAGATATGCATTTTTTATTTTTAATCCCATTTAATTAAAGGTCACACTTTTTTTCTTGGCTTATTTTGCAAACTTGGCTGATACGCATCAATTTTTCATCAGTATAAGAATATCTGTTGCGAACGTCCGTATACAGCAGCACAGATGAAGGAACAATATATGATGGCAGCAGCTGCAGAAAACCTGTCTTGCAGCTGATTGCATGTGCAGGCCCATGCAGTCAAGTATTAATGGGGTTCTGTTAAAGTCAAAAGCACAGTTTTCTACATGAAAGATCAGGGCCTTAATATGCGTGGTTTGAAGCAGTCATGACACTCATCTAGCCATTCGTATTTCCAACTGAGTATTGCTTCTGCTGATACCCACTGAAGAAACTTGGGAAGATGGCAACAAAAGGGAGGGATGTGCTCAGAATTCCCAAATGCTTTATTATCATGGCTCTGCGAGTTCACTGGCAATTCTGTGCAGTTTTTCTTAGCCCCTGCTCCAGAAAGCCTTTATATGCTCTCTGGCTCCATTCAAAGTGGCACTGAGAGATGTGGAGTATGCAGTCACAGAAGTGGGAGGAAGACGAATTGCCCAGAGTATTCACAAGGCGCAGCTAGGGAGTTCTGTCTACCTTGCCAAAAGGTAAAATTAAATTAGTGATAGTAAGACTGCCATCCTAGACCATGAGTGGAGGCAGAACATGATAGACAGCCAGTCTTGTAATTCATTTTAAATAGAACAAAGAAGTGCATTGGAGTCCAGCAAGGGTCTTTCCTTCTTCAACCTGCAGATTGCCCCAACATACCTTAAGAAAAACAAATACTGCAATTGCCTAGAGCAAGGATTAGCAGCTTTTCAATGGTGGTGAAATAGGCCGTATTTCTCTTTCACAAATTGAGTTTTAAGTGCACTGGAAGAAACTCAGGTGGAGCCAGAAGATACTGCCCCTCAGTTGCAAGATGCATTTGATTAACCAAAACAGTAAAATATCGCCTCCAAAAAAGGCAGAGGTTTCTGTCAACTGTTAGGCACTAATCTTTGCCGTAGAAGAACATATACTTTTTCATAAATATAGCCTATTTGATTTTAAATATTTCTAAAACACAGGATAAAGATAAGTCAAAGTGTATGTTATGCCAGGTCTCTTATTCAAGATCTCACACAAAGATATTTAAGATATTAAAATGTTTTTTCAAGAGTACAAACAGTAAGGCCACTCATTTTCTAACTGTAGGGTCTCATACTTCTTATTTATTCCACTGAAATGGAGTGCTAAATACTTTGATTTGGGAGGATTTGCTTAGTTAGCTTGACTTTTGCAAGTTAGTCTGCAATTTCTAGTTTATTTAGGGAAGGTAAGGAAAGGCTCAGCTGTTTCCATGGCACTGTCCTCATCTATCCTTTCACTCCTACAGGGGATTTCCAGGGATAGCTTCTGGCAAGGGAAGCCCTAGAA
This sequence comes from Apteryx rowi, assembly GCF_003343035.1. Taxonomy (NCBI): domain Eukaryota; kingdom Metazoa; phylum Chordata; class Aves; order Apterygiformes; family Apterygidae; genus Apteryx; species Apteryx rowi. Next base: position 1,252,131 of record NW_020448141.1, read on the forward strand.
GTGCAGCTCCATTAGTGTTTTAGTGTTAAAATGCAACACAAGGTATCCACACAGATGGCCTCTCATCTGCTGGATTTGTAGTTTCCAGGAGGGAATATTGGGAGCAGGAGGGGGGGTGTCTAATTCAGTCTCAGATATATTTTTACTGTTAGGAAATCCTATCTCAGCATTCGCCATAGTCCCTTCAGTGTCTGATTTAGTGTTAATTATATCAGAGCATCAGGAAAAAATACCAAGATTATAAAGAAATCTGCCAATTCTGTAAAATAATATGACCTAAACCAGAAGATAAAATGTAAGATTTTCCAAATATAAGATGTTTCACACCTGCTGTGTAACAACTAAGAGGTCAGCCAAAGAGTGTGAATAAATTAGGGATAAATCAAGAATTAGATATGGCAGCAGTTTGAAGTAATTGTTAAGACAAAAAGAAGGATAATGCTACAGACAGAAATGTTTTCCAAAGGAGAGAAAGTATTAGGGAAACACAAGCCCATGCCAGAGAAGGTGCTGACTGACATTCCCAGGCACCTGACATTCCCAAGTCCCTGGAGAGACTAGAATTACAGGGGCAGTGACAGGGGAACCCTTAGTATTTCATTTCTCAAGATTGCAGTCAGTGGTGGTCGTTGTAGAGCTGCCTGGTCAGAAGCTCTGTTTCTCTTTGGAAACTATTAAGTCATATTAAAAGACAGACGATGTATTACTTTCCTGGCATAACTTTTTCCTCTGATCAATTCGTTCCTAATATGAACATGCGCTGCATATGACAATCTCTCCGTTAAGGTGTAGTCGCTATTGATAAAAAAACCCTAAGCTTATGTGTTTAAGACTGTCATAATCTAACATTAATTTTAAGGGGGAAGTAAGATCTATAACAATGGTTTTGTAAGAAATGATCAATAAATATATAACCAGAAGCCTGGGGAAAATATTCACAATACCTGAGGTAAAAGGAGAACTCAGAAATCTGCCTGAATTAAGGAGTTTCACAAAAGACAGGTTTCAACTAGGCAAGGGAACAGGGCTTTGAGAGCTGGGAGGTGCTGAATTCTGGTTCTTGCTTTTTGACACTTTCTCAGGTTTGACGCTCAGGCCGATATCCAAAAAGGTGCTCTCCCCTTTAGAAGTGGTGTGGTCATGCACAACAAATGAACGCTGGCAAATCTAGCTGCAGCAGATGATGATGTTATGATACCCAACTGTTTTCTTCATCCCTTTGCCAGAGGTTACCACCTCCACAGCAGGACTGTCAGAAGTGAATGTGTATGTGCCTGCATCTTAGCAGCTTACATTCAACTTAGTAGGATAAAGTTATGCAGAAAAGTTGGCTGTGCCTTGCTGCCAAGTGATGTGTCCCTGTAAACCAGCAGCAGGTAACTCAGAGGCTGATCAAATTCAAACAGCTCCATGGGGCCAACTTTGCCAGCTTTCTAGCTCTCCGGGTATAAAGTCCCATAATATATAAGGACCTGAAACAAGCAGGCTCTGTATATACGGCCCGTGCCACTCATGGCTATACTTGTTGACGAGCAAGTGCTTCATTTCTGCCTCTCTGTGCTTTGTGCTTGGAGCCCATCCACCTAACTTTTAGCTTGATTTTTCCTCCTGTGTCATGCCACTCTTCTACCTTGCTGTAATGTGCATCGCCACAGTCCGCCATCCCACCAGAAGCCAGAGGACTCCTGTGTCAATACCCCACTGGGCAGAGTGCTGGCAGCCTGGCCCAAACCCTGCTCAAGCAAGTTGCCAGCAGGCAGCCACAAAATGCTGTGCCGCAGACCCAAAAGAGCACATCCGTCTGTGCGAGCCAGGCTAGGGCAATTCATGACGCTTTGCAGGAGTTTGATGATGCCCGGAGGAGGCTGCCTGAGCACATCAGCGGCGCTGTTGGCTCCCTGTGCCTCATGCCGGCCCTGCAGTCTGCGGTGGTTTCACATGTGGACGGACCCTGGGACCACTTGCTGACTGAGGCAGTACTTGTCTGGGCTGCGTGCTCCTTCAAAGAGGAAAGTCAGCTGTTAAACTACTTCTAATACTTTGCTGGACCTTGATCATCATACTGGATGACTCAGAACATAGGCACAGAGTTGGAGACATTTGTTTTGCGATAATACCAAAGGCCAGCTGCCAGATATGAGGACAATTTCTGTCACAAGGCTGAGGATCCAGACTGGAATGAATCTGATGAGGTTTTGGGAGGACTTGAGCTACCAGATTTCCCAAAAGCAATCATCAGCTTATCATCAGTTCAACTGAGACTCATTTACTGTAAATGCAGGCAGAAAAAGCAAAGACCCTGACCCGGTGTTTTGGCTACTTTCCAACCTTGCTGTATCTGCCTGCTTATCCAAATGAAGGCTGAAACCCAGATTGTAAGTCCAAAGCAGCTGTTTACCTCCTTAGTCAATTCAAGAGGAGACATATTGCTTGACCAGTGACAGGGAACTTATTGCATCAAAACTGATCTGTGTCTGCGTCATACTGAATTGAATTACTTTCCATTCTGGCCTGCATAAAGCCAAACCCCAGAGCGCCTGGGAGCCTCCAGTAACCCATTACCAATGAAGGGTTGAGACTAATCGTTCTTAGCTCAACAACAAACCCTGCCTATCATAGACTGTCAAGACTCTATAACTGAACAACAGCAACTACTTTCTAGCTCTTCTTTGCCTTCACTACATTATCCTACCAGAGATATAACTAAAAGTACGTACTAGTTCAGGAGCCTCCAGAACTGTCCAGGGTCTCACTCAGGTTGGTGGGAGCCAACAGGATCCTGTTGTATTACAAAACTCCCCCAAAAGCCTTGGAAACCACCAATGGTTCCCAACTCCTGTCCTGTTCAGGACCATGCCCCAAAACTCGGACTTTTATTTTACCATGCAGCCAAGACATATATGAAGTTTCATGATGCTTATGATCAGCTCTAAATATTGCATACTCTAACATTTGAACCTCTTCCACCTCTTTCCACTTCTATTCTGCTCATGATTTTCAATATTCTTAATTTGGGAGTTACCCAAATTGAAGAGCAATAGAGCCAGTCTGCATGGGGAGACCAACTGACCAAGGTGCTTCTTCAGTCAGAAGTTAAATTCAGCAAAAAGGAGCTGAATATTAAATGCAGTGGCCTGCCATGTTCCCATCACCTCTGCCACAGGCTGTAATTCCTATTTCTGCCCTACTCCTCTTCTAGTTCTGCTTCTTGCTTGGGTTGGCAGGTGAGAAAAGTGGCAGTGTCAAAAATAAGCTAAGTAAGATTTCTTCTTGCTTGCTTGCTTGCTTGCTTGCTTCCTTCCTTCCTGTCTTTCTGCCTTTGTCTGTCTTGCTCTCATTCTTTCTTTTTCTTTCTCTCTCTCTCTCTGCTCTTGCTCTCTTTTTGAAATCATACCGTGGCACATTCACAGTAAGACAAAAACTCTTGCAGTAAGCAGCCCCGTCCTTTCTGGTGCATGGGACTATCCTCACTCTTGCTGTGGCTCCTGCACAAGCAACCCCCTGTGCCTGTTGTGGCACCACATGGATTTCGGTAAGGGCCTGAAGCTTACAGGTCTTATAGTGCAAGCTTACAATTACTGTTTCCACATCCAAGATGTTTCCTTATTCATAAGGATAAATGGTCCAGTCCTGCGGCTCTTTCTCAGACAGAAGCTGGGGCAGGTATTTGCCTGGGCTAGACACAGGGGTAGACCCACAGAGACACCTTTGCACATTTTAAATGCTTTTTTTTTTTTCCCCCCAGGTACAGTTACAGCAAGCTTGTATTAACAGCAAGTCTCTACAACATACATATTTCCTGTTACAACTAAGCAACAGTGTAACGCCGTTTCCCCTATGCGCTCCCAATGGTATCCAGATGGATACAGTGTCATGTAACGCAGGAGTTGCTATATCACCTACACGAATACGTTTTATTTTTTATATTTTTGCTTTGATGTTAAGTCAGATTAATTTGAAGGTTAGGGATGTGATTCATCTCACCAACTTTAGCCGTCTAAAAATTAGGCACCTGGTCTAACCTATTCTTCTAAGCTGTCTGCAAATCGATGGGGAGAGAAGAAACCATTTACTACTTCAGATACCTCCAGAGCACGGTGTCTCTCCTTATTGACTACAGATGACTAGCTCAGACAGGACATGTAACATTCAGATGGCCAACGCTAGGTGGGAGAAATGCTACCTTTTACAGTCTGTTTACTCAGATGGGAAGCCTGAGTATTACTTGAGCTGCATATTTAGGAGGTGTTTTCTAAAAGTACATTCTTCCACAAATATAAAGATTTTCTGCTCAAGGCAGAAAAGGATTGGAAAATATACCAGAAGGTCTCTCTTCTATGCACTATATAATAAATCTGTTTATGAAATATTATGCTGGCATATGAAAATGGGAAGAATTACCTCAATTACAAGGTTTAACTTAATCGAAAAATCCTAGCTCTAAGACTATGTAATTCTAATGTGTATTTCAGAAGCACCCTGCATTGTTCAGGGCTGGGCAAATCATCTGCAGGAATAAATATTTGTAATGCAAAATTGTTATTAGTGCTTAAAATGTAAGGAGTGGTTCTTATATCCTCTCTTTTCATATTGATTTAATTATGTCTGTTCTGTTAGTAAGGAGGCATATTTATTTCAAATTCACCAGCATAAAGAGCTATTATGAGCTCCAGAGATCAAGGTTCTAGTGGTACAAACACATAGCAGGAGCCAGTCCTTTTCTTGAGTGCTTACTGTCAGAACAGGCAAGACAAAAATGAGGAAGATGATGGGAAAGAGCTGAAGTGATTTGCTAAAAGTCATATATTAGTCATATCTCTCAAGCTCCAGCACAGGGGTAAAGCTGCTGACTTGAACTGCACTTACAGTAGGTTGCCATACAGCTAGCCTGGTCCTCTCTGTTCAAAGGAAAGCATTCACTAGGGAGAAAACAATGTGACAAATTATGGTTTAAATTCAGACATGGAATATTCTGAGTAAATATGCATTCTTAAATTGTTAAGATTTTTAGCATTGTTCTATACTAGTACCCAAATGAAATATTAGCTGAAGGCTTCTGAGTGTAATTTTTTTGAAAAAATGTGAGACCAGTATGAGACAATCTGAGAAAAGCTATGACATTCAGCTGCCCAGGTGTACTCTGTTGCTATGCAAACTTCCCCATGCAGCCTTGCTGGTTTGCACCGCTTCCCATTTGGAGCACGTATCACTTCTGCATTGTACCACACTGAAAGGTATTTCTTTATTGAGAACATTTATAGAGTTTTCTCATGCCAATTCACTCAAAAGCTAATAGCTGCTCTGCCCCTGAATCCCCCTGAAGTTTGGTGATAAAAAAATAAATCTTGACTTCAGAGTTCCCAGTACTGACTCCGGAAGACTGTGGCCTCACGGCACAAGATACTGACTCCTGTTCTGTTGGTTCATATTTGTTCAAGAATTAGCTTTATAACAGCAGGCTTTATGCCACAGCAAGAGCCTTCCTTTATGCCAGATCATGTATTATCCATCCTTCTCCAATCAACCAAAAAACAGCATAAACCATGAACTAGCCCTGGCTAGTTCAGCAAGCCCATGCTGGGCTGGACCAGACTGCGCAGGGGTCCATCGGTGCGCAGATCTGCCATGCGCCATCATGGCCTCACAGCCTGAGGGTAGCCACCCATATTTACATTTACAGACAGTCACACTGCGAACTGACAAGAAGCTATTTACCCTAAGAAGCCCTGATAAGTAGGTCTCTGTGCTGGGCTAACAAAGTTGCGTTGTTTCCAGTGAGGATGAGCTGTGGGAGGGGTCTCACATCTGCCTGCAACATACCAAGTGGACCTGTCCTGGGAGCGAAGTCTGCGTCCTTCTGCTGTGCAGCGAAACACTAGGAAGTTTAGCGCTTGCTCTTCCTCCCACTCTTCGTGGGTGAAATGCTCATTTATTGCCTTTGGAATACATGAGATGGCACCATTCTCTCCTCTAGTACAGACAGGGATTTTAGTGTCCCATCAATGAGTCTTTGCTGCATTAAAGCAGTACCTGCTTCCGACACTTCTAGTTATTGAACAGAGACATTAAAGCAATAAAAGAAAGCACAGTGTATGACAGCCATTGCTAAAACCATATGGTTCTGAAGCTGAAATTGAAGCAGTGATTACTGGAAGTTAATTACTGCTGACTTAACTCTTCATGAGTGAATTCATATTTACGTAAGTAGTTTTATATACTCTCATGTGATTCCCATGTGGGTCCGTAAGCAGGATTCAGGGAAGCAAGTTTCATTGTTACTGATATTGTCATTATCATATTTGCTAATCACCTGTAGAAGAGTTGTGCTTTACTGAGTCTGGGTTGCAGTGTATTAGGCCAGGACCTACCTTGAATGGTTCATGGTTTAACAGCCAGCTGCTATAGAATAGGGTGTTATTTTCCAGTGCCGTCTGGGGCAGCTTGTTCAATCACTTCTCCCAGGCAGATCTGATATACAGGAACAAGAGTGCAGTCTGTTTTCTCTATACTCCTCCCGATGGTTGCTCTGTCACAAATGTCCAATCTCAACTTTTTGTTCCACTAGTTGTTGCCACAGTAAATAAAGAAATATCTGTCAACCAAATTTTCACATGTTATCAGGGAATAACAATCTTAATTCAAGCCTATTGGGAAGTGACTTGTGTATCTTGGCCTAGTGATAGTTCCAGTCAATCTTCCTGATGCTATGGATAAAAACCATGTTGGAAAGAAGGAAGTAACCCTAGTGCTAGAAAAAAATATCTTATGTTTGTTAGCTAACAATAGACCATTTTAATAGAGTTTAGTCATATCTAATGCATTAAAGAATTTATCATTTGTAACCTATAGTTAAAATCTCTGTGGTAGTCAAAAGCACAATGTGACAATAACTTTTACAGATTCATCTGGAGAAGCACAAACAATAATTTTTGCTTTATACTATTATCAAACATTTTGCATCTTGTGGCAGCTTGGGGAGAAGAAAAGCAATTGAATTAGTTCAGAATAATTCCTCATTTGTATTCGCTAAACTGGGCAAACAGTCTTTCACTTCACCTTTATAAAAGACATCTTATGAGCACTGGGGCTTCACCCACTCACAGCAAGGAAAATAACTAACAGTTGTATTTTAAAGACTGTCACATGCATGTCATGTGTGTGAATACTGTACTGTTACAGTACTCTGGAGAGAAGCAGAGCAGTTCTGGATCTTGCTTTCAAAAACCCATCTCCTGGGATGAAAATAAAAGATCAGTAGTCACCCCTGCCACTAAATATCACATGGTTGGGTTTTTCATAGAGATTTCTTGGGGCAAAGAGACTGCCAATAATACTTTTCACACAAACATTCCTCTCCTGAAATTCTTGTTTTAAAAATAAGTGGAAATATTAGTTAAAAACAAAATGTTTTTGAATGTATTCCAATATCTCTTGTCTGTTTGGATGTAGCCAGCATTGGCACTCATCTGCTAGCATAATTGTTTCTCAAGCCCTAATTCCTGTTTATTTTTAGATTGTGGCACTTTCCAGGGGGGATATACCCTGATTATTGTATGTCACAGGTGGAGGTATCAAAACACTACTTCTGCACCAAAATCAAATGTCCCTGCTGGCTACTCACTGCACAGCTACAAGCTGGATGCCAGCACTGACCTGTGTGGTTGCAAGCTTCCTTCAGGCTGGGTAAACTGCAGTGCTGCCTCGTGTCTTTGGTCTCCCCAGCTTACTCCCTGGATGTGTGATCCATATATCAGTATAAATATATAGCTATATAGTATATATCTGAGCATATATATCATGATCCACTATAAATATGTGTGATTTATCTATCCCACAGAAGTGGGATGCTCCAGTACAACTGTGGTGAGTATCTCTGGGCTAATGATCACCACTGAAAACTGCCTATTAGCTTAGCTTGTGTTATCCCAGAATCCTAATCCTGTGGAAACGCTGATCTGAATTTAGCCCTTCCTATGTAAACTTGGTACTTGAAACAGACCACAGACTATATCTGGTGTGTTCTGACACAATTATATTTTATTTTAAATAGAGTAAGAAAGTTAGCGTATAAATCTCTGCTCACTTTTCCTACCACATTTCAGTGTTCTTTGGCATTTAGGTCAGTAAACTTTTATTGTTCCTGACAGTCTTCCTGCCACTTCCTCATCCTTCTTCTGGGATTCCCTTCTAGGTTACTCTCTTCATCTACTCAGGGACTCTCCCTCTCTCTCTTCCACTCTCTCTTTCTGACCTTTGCAAGACAATTTCTTCAGCTCCATTTGGTCCATCAGAGGAAAAGGGCTTTATTGCCCATAAAACCTCTGTCTTTCAGCCTGTTCTCAATATTGCAGCTTTTGGCAAGCACTTTGCTACCTAGGATACTTGGTTGGACCTTTTCATTTGTTTCTTGTCCCTATTTGGTGTAGTTCGGTGCTCTACACTTGCCTCTGTCCAGCTCATTGGATCCTTCCAGCAAATGCACGCTCCTTAGCACCCCTGCTCTCTTCTCAAAGTGAAGTTATTAATGACTTTTTCCCCCCCTTTTTCTCTTTTGCATGAGAGGATTTTGACAAGCCTCTAGCTATTTTGCTGCTCTTTGAGGGAAGGCATTGCACACAGATTTCTTCAGCACCATCAGAGCACACTCATTACACAGATCCTCCCTGCTGCCACAATAAGCTATTGAATATGGGAACCTCCTCTGGGTTGGGGCTGGTTCCTTCCAACCTTGACACATCGCACAGGATCATCTCTTTCTCTTTCTCTCTCTTTCTCTCTCTTTCTCTCTCTTTCTCTCTCTCTTTCTCTCTTTCTCTTTCAGAGGAGACCTGAAAAAAGGGAGAAGGAACAAAGGCACGGAGTCCACCGTAAATGGGGGATTTCTAAGCTTTTTGCACAGATATTCTGCTGCTTACACCTTCCTCTATCCAAGGGAACTGCCACAGGAGGGTTTGGTTTAACTAATTGCAGTCTTGCTCAATGACGCAGCCCTTTCTTTCCTGGAAATGCATTTTGTGAACTTCAACTTCAAACTCTAATAACCCTCCTAGCCAGTTAGAAATAGGGTGTTCATGTTGAAAAGGTGGGTGAAAAGTTTTGCTTTCCTGAAATATGCTTCTAATTATGAGCAAACTGGATGACATTTTTCCTTGAAAGACACATTTGTCTAGATGTTTTGGTTTGAAAGCACCAAACTGTTCAAGAATCTGATCAAAATTCAGATACCAGTCATGCAAGTTATCCTCTACTATGAAGCAGAGGATAGCAAACCAGTAGCAGTATCAGTTGCAAGAGGAAGACTAGGGAAAATGTGGGCCCTTTGCTGAATGGGGTGGGTGCCCTGGTGACGAAGGATGCAGAGAAGGCAGAGTTACTGAATGCCACCTTTGCTTCAGTCTTTACTGCTCAGACCAGCCCTCAGGAACCCCAGACCCAGGAGACAAGAGAGAAAGTCTGGAGAAAGGAAGACTTTCCCTTGGTGGAGGAGGATCGGGTTAGAGATCTTTCAGGCAAACTTGACATCCACAGATCCATGGGCCCCGATGGGATGCACCCACGAGTGCTGAGGGAGCTGGCAGATGTTATTGCTAGGCCAGTCTCCATCATCTTTGAAAGGTCATGGAGAACAGGAGAGGTGCCTGAAGACTGGAAGAAAGCCAGTGTCACCCCAGTCTTCAAAAAGGGCAAGAAGGAGGACCCAAGGAACTACAGGCCAGTCAGCCTCACCTGCATCCCTGGAAAGGTGATGGAGCAGCTCATCCTGGAGGCCATCTCCAAGCATGTGGAGGACAAAAAAGTGATCAGGAGTAGTCAGCATGGCTTCACCAAGGGGAAATCATGCCTAACCAATCTGATAGCCTTCTGTGATGGAATGACTGGCTGGGTAGATGAGGGGAGAACAGTGGATGTTGTCTACCTAGACTTCAGCAAGGCTTTTGACACTGTCTCCCATAGCATCCTCATAGACAAGCTCAGGAAGTGTGGGTTAGATGAGTGGACAGTGAGGTGGATTGAGAACTGGCTGAATGGCAGAGCTCAGAGAGTTGTGATCAGCGGTGCAGAGTCTAGTTGGAGGCCTGTAGCTAGTGGTGTCCCCCAGGGGTCAGTCCTGGGTCCAGTCTTGTTCAACTTCTTCATCAGTGACCTGGATGAAGGGACAGAGTGCGCCCTCAGCAAGTTTGCTGACAATACAAAACTGGGAGGAGTGGCTGATACGCCAGAGGGCTGTGCTGCCATTCAGAGGGACCTGGACAGGCTGGAGAGGTGGGCAGAGAGGAACCTCATGAAGTTCAACAAAGGCAAGTGCAGGGTCCTGCACCTGGGGAAGAATAACCCCATGCACCAGTACAGGTTGGGGGTTGACCTGCTGGAAAGCAGCTCTGCAGAGAAGGACCTGGGAGTGCTGGTGGACACCAAGTTAAGCATGAGGCAACAATGTGCCCTTGTGGCCAAGAAGGCCAATGGTCTCCTGGGGTGCATCAGGAAGAGTGTTGCCAGCAGGTCGAGGGAGGTGATCCTCCCCCTCTACTCAGCCCTGGTGAGGCCCCATCTGGAGTACTGCGTCCAGTTCTGGGCTCCCCAGTACAAGAGGGATGTGGCACTACTGGAGCAAGTCCAGCGAAGGGCTACAAAGATGATTAGGAGACTGGAGCATTTCTCTTATGAGGAAAGGCTGAGAGAGCTGGGCCTGTTTAGCCTGGAGAAGAGAAGACTGAGGGGGGATCTAACGTGTACAAGTATCTGAAGGGAGGGTGTCAAGAGGATGGGGCCAGACTCTTTTCAGTGGTGCCCAGTGACAGGGCACAAGGCAAGGGGCACAAACTGAAACACAGGAAGTTCCATCTGAATATGAGGAAAAGCTTCTTTACTGTGAGGCTGACTGAGCACTGGCACAGGTTGCCCAGAGAGGTTGTGGATTCTTCTTCTCTGGAGATATTCAAAACCCGCCTGGATGCAATCCTGTGCAACGTGCTCTAGGTGACCCTGCTTGAGCAGGGGGGTTGGACTAGATGATCTCCAGAGGTCCCTTCCAGCCTCAACCATTCTGTGATTCTGTGAAACCAGCCAAACAAAACCTCCCAAACAGACAAGAATAACAAAACTTTCAAATAATTGATTTCTCTTCTCTCATTTGAAAATTCAGTCCAACATTTTCTTACACACAGTCCCTAAACCCATGTGTAAAATTTTCATAATAATCCACTTGTGGCCTGCAGTGACACTAACATGGTCCTCCAACCATTTGGCACAAGCTCTTTACTCTGTTCTGAAATCCTTAGCTGAACACCCTGGCACTGACAGCTCACAGGGGCGATGCCACTGACCCTGTCTCCTTCGCTCCTGAGATGGAGTAGGCCAGATCTCTGGCACGGCTACCCTCCTTTTCATCTGCTCATATGGCACTCTGCCCGCTCACGAGGGCCTGTGCCAGGTTTAAAGACTTACGAGTACCAAACTAGGAAGGATTTAGTTGAACACCCTTTGACATGGGTATATATATGGATGTGTCACTAGCAGAGCCACTGCTGTGGACGGGGAAAGGGGCTGTTTGAACATAGGGGAATCGGCAGAATATCCGTTATTCTGCAACAAAGAGGAGTTAGGGGCGGGGAGCTACGAAAATCTTCATTCGCTCACCTGGGATCCTGTCCTACAGCATTGTCTGGCAAGTGGCTACTGAGTGCCTGGGGGAGCCAGAGGCAGCAAGTCGGTGGTCCGGAGGGGCTGGTACCTGGGATATCCAGGTGGCTGAGGGCCGGCACAAGTGCTTGTGGCCTGCACATCCAGGGCCCCAGGTCCCTGGTTACACCAAGTCCCCTTACAACCATAGTATGCCACAGCAATCTAGTATTTCACCCTTCTTTTTCTAGGTTGATACTTTCAAAGCTACAGAAAGCTTTGAGGTGGTTTAGACAGAAAAAAACATTTATTACTGGATGTAAAACTCCTTTTATCAAAGGAAAAGAGTCTGTTGCAGTCTTGCGGTACATGAAAAAGGTCTTAAGTTCCTGATCATCCAGCCTGCAGGTACCCAGGCCCACCTTTGCAGAAAGATGAAAATAAATAGTAATAAATGCTTTTCTGTGCCCCTCTTATAATTGAAAATAAGTTCCTTTAAAGCTAAATATCTTTTTAACAAGATATACAAAATATATTCCTGACAGAGTTTAAAGCACTGGATGGTGCATTAGGCATATATATCTAATCTATGTAAATATAGATATGTTCAGACATACAGTAAAACTTTTCAGATCCATCCACCTTTTCCAGACTGACCCATCTTATGTGATGAATAATCAGTGTAAGTGTCCACATTTGTCTTCTGAAAATATTTTTGTCCTGTTTAGTTAATACTTGGAAATAACTTGTAAAGTAGTTAGAAACTGAAAACATTGGATTGGTTTTTGATTGGCTCAGGAGCAGGATAATGGCCAACTTGTCACGTAATTTGTTTGCAATGAATTATTTTGTCTTAATTATAATCAGCTAAAGTTTTAATCCCTTATATCTTCCACTGATCAACCTCATTTAGTATGTGGGGAATCAAGACAAATTCACCTTTTTAATTAGAAAATCAAAAGCCTTTATATGCTTGTTGGTTGATGATAGGTCTCATAAAAGCACGTCATAGAACTGCTGATGTTTCAGAAATTTTCTGTCTTATAATGCAACTCCTTGACTACCTGTGGGTTATTTAATCACAAGCGTAAACTCTGCGAGGATACCTGATACCAGAAGAGCAGCACTTCTGCTAGCGCTCTTTGACCCCAGCTTTGCCCCCCGATCTCAGACATCGGCTGGCAGAGCAGCCCTTGCTCTGTTGCAACCAGGACCGCGACTTGAAGTGACAAGGCAAAGGTGGCATGGCACCTGATGGCAGGCATGAGTCCTCCTTTTACAGGTGCCCTGGATTGGGGTGGTGTCTTTTCAGAGATTTAAGATCTTAAAAGAATAGGTCCACTTTTGGTAAACGGTACAACCTCCCACCAGTTTTTTGGATATTTTGCTACCAGAAGTATCAGCTTTTAGAGAAATATCTTCTTGCCAGTGTGTTACTATATTTTCTTGTATTTTCTGAGTAGTCAGACTGGAGGAGGAAGGCTGATTATTAAAACTGTTAGCACAAGATGGCAAAAAAAGAGAGCTGGCTCTCAAATGGGGAAAAAGCAAGAGAGAAAGTTGGGTGGTTACTCCAGAAATAGAGATTAAATCAATATAAAAACATAACACATTTCAGATGTAAATGGACAATTTTTAGGTGCTTCCTTTGTACTGAAGAAACAGCCCTGGAAAGGTGTATCAGAGCATAGCAGTCACAGAGGACCCGTTAGGGAGTCTTGAGGAAGAGAAGGTTAAGATCAGCATCCAGACCTATGGCAGGAGAAAGAGGTCCACCTCTTTGCTCCCACTGCTTGACATCTTGTCTGTTTGCACTGTCTTCAGCTACGGCTACATAAAATAGGCCAAGGAGCCCCTCCCTAGCGTTAAGGCTGACCAGTACCCCACAGCTTGCATTTACAAGCCTGAATATTTTTCCCCTTCAGAACCATGCAGTGGGCACACTCAGTGTGTTTTGGGGAACAATCTCAGGAACGTCCTACCCCCAGCCCATGCCCAGGCACTTTCTCAGAGGGTACCAGGTGTCATGGGCCGGGGGTGACACTAATAATGGTGTGGATGACCATGATCCAGGGCTCAAGCCCATACCCTGTTTTATTTACCAGTAGAGAAATAGCCTTAATGTCTGCTGTGGTGTTGCATTGCTCCTGCTAACAGACAAGCTAACAGGATTATGAAAGAAGCGGGGAACGGGACACTGAAAATCCCTCCTAACCTTATAGAGAACAGCTCAGATGGTAGGGAGGTGAAGAAGGAAATGGGTTTTACACGTAAATTCTCTTTCCCATTGGAAAGGCACTTATTAAAAGTTCCTCTTTTTTCCCCATTTCTCTTCCTCTTTTCCTGTTCTAAATTAAGAGGAGTGTGACAAAGGTTGCACCACAGCCACACATCTCTCCCTTTCCAGACTCTCCAGTAACCTTTCTCTTGGTGTTTGTTCCTGTTTTCAGACTTACAATAAAGACAACATTAATTTAGAGCAATCCATCTGCTGTCTCAGTCATGCAGAAACAGAAATCTGATCTTCGTTAAGACTCAAAACCTTTACCACAATCAGAAATATATATTTAGGAAAAGGAAACAAAATGAAGGATTTTTAGTGCATTAGTTCCTCTACCAGAAGAAGTGATTTTACTGAGGAACAGCTCTCATACAGCAGTTTCTGTTTCCTTTGATGGCCCAACTGTCTTCATTTGCAGTTGTCTCTATAAGTGAACTGGTTCTTTCTTGTGATAATATTTTGAAGAGATTTTAAAAAAGTAAAAACAAGAAGAAAGAAAATGACACATGATTCTCTAATTTCTTCTCTGACCATGAACCACAGTTTGATACCTATAGTCTAAAATAATGTGGTGTTTATAAATCTGGTTGATTATTATCATGATACTGAAACCAGTGTAATATAAATGCTATCCTGGCTTTACACTTCTTAAAAACTCACACCAAACTTCAAGCAGTTGTCCCTTCTTATTGAAAACAAAAATTAAGAGTACAAAGGGCTTTTGATGTCAAACTCAAGAGTAGTAGCCTGACAGCGTCCACTACATTTTCTGCCTCATAGTCATGACATCTGCCACTTTCACCTCACTGTTAACCACAGGTTAGATGATGTCAGGCACCATCAGCTCTGTAACAGGACACCCAAATTACTAAAACAGAGGTGCTGGAGGTAGCGATGCTGGTGACTCATTATGTGACACATTTCCTTCTGAGTCATGGTTGAATCAGTGCCCCGTCAGGATGCCAAGAGGCATTGGTAGAGGCTGGCTCCGTCTGCTGAAACCAACAAGAAAGTCACTTGTTGGCAATACGATCCTTCTGCACTTCTTGGTAGACCTGGAAAGAAACCAGAAAGAAATTTCAAAATTCTTCTCCAACAGGAATATATTTATCAAAAGGTCTCTGTTTATTCATCTAGCCATGCTTAAGTTGCTGTATGTCTCTGATCTTGGTAATCTTGGAGCCTCTGATCATCAGGGTCCTGTAGTTTTCAGTCCTGATCTTAAATTCTGATGTTGTGCAGTAACTTGCAATTAGACAGTAGGTACCTTCCATAGCGATTAACTCCTAATATGCGTTGAATTTTGTACCTGTAATCTAAGGTTTTTCAGTGTGGGAGTTCTGTCAGTAAGTTATATCATGTCATAGATTTTTAGATCAAGCCACTTCAGTAAAATATTTTGTAATGGGAAGGACAATGAAATTCACTGATGCAGACAGTAAAAGGTTGTAACTTCTGCTTTCATAGAACAGAAGAATATTCCCAGGTGTCAAAGACATTAAAATTCCATTGCAAATTGCTTTGAGGATATAAATGCTAAAATGAGTATTTTACTGATAAATAAACCAAAATTAATCAATGATGCACAAAAAATATATATTTAAAAGTAATGTTTAGAGCCAATGAAGTCAAGCAACAAAAAAATCAATGTGCAAATACTAGTCATAGTAGCATTGTTGTAAGCATGATGTTCAAAATCAAAGACAAGCAACAGCTATAGAAAGAGGTAATACTTTGGTCAGATCATCTTCAAAAAATGAACAAAGTTTTGAGCACACAGTGTACCTTTCAGCTCTGACAAGTGTCAGAAACCCAAGGTTAGAAACATTTACTTTTGATATAATTATACTGGACTGAGGCAGGAATTGGTTGTCTTAAGGCCTGTTCACTTAATTTAGCTATATCAGTTGATTTACTAAAAAATATTATTTCTGCCTACGTTCTTTATAATGAGAAGCAATATGTAATCCTTCACAGGTCGCTCTGTTTACTGTATTTTAAAGGCATGGAAGCAGCAATATTAGATCACATTACTTATGCTGGAAAACTCGGTTTGCTTGACATTCTTTAACTGTGCCCCATCTTCATTATAAAGTTACTTTTAGGAAAAACAAACAAACTGCTACTATATATAAATGAACACAAACACCCTGTCTGCAAAATTAAACAATGATAGGATTATGCCTTGCCAATGCTTTGTTTTGTAAGTGGCTAGCTGACAATGACAAAATAAACTGCGAACTCTATACATTCAACTTACAGCTTAAGAAACAATAGAAATAAAACGGAGCACACCAAGCTATCCAGTCTGTTTAGGTGAGAGGTTTTTTAACATTTTAGAGCTGTGTAACTTCCCACCATTATGTGTCAGATCTCACAAACTCAGCAGATTATGACCCAGGGAGCATCCCAGAAAATGAAAAAGCAGACACGCTTTAGTCATTAGTTTTAGTCATTCAGTAGGGGATGTTCTTTTGGAGACATTGGGCTAGTAATCCAGCATCAAAATTAAATATTTGACATGATAAAATCTAATGTCAGCCTTTTATTTCAGTGCACATTTTGTTGAAACTGACATGCTCCTATAACATATTTTAATTTTAATGAAACTGCATTTTCTGACAGAACACAACTCAGCCAAAATGCTTTTTACCAGACTTTCATATACTATTTTTAAAAAATTGCAGGAAGCAGTAATTTCAACATGAGTAACAGCTTGTCTTTTTATTCAGTAATTCAGAATCACAGATAAGCTGTTAAAGAATACTGTGCGCACTATAAACTGAATCTGTGACACCTTTCCCCGTCATATTATTTTTGAGATATTCAATATATTGTTATCTCCGTTTTTGGTAAAATGATAGTAACAACATTTCCAAAATGGGAAATCCCTTGTAGGTGGCTATTTGGAATTCAATCAGTCCTTTAATAATTGCTTTAGACATCTTCAGAAGATTTGTCTTCATCAATGCTTACTGTCGTGAGCCTGTGAATATGAGAGGATAGCTGAGATGCATCATCAAGTAAATGTAGTGGTGATTTGAACCCATAGGAAAATATTTTGCAGATGTCATTTACTCCTGGTAGTGGTAAATGAAGTAAACACCAGTAGTAAATGACACATGCGCGTGCTGTAGTAATGACTGAATTCCAACAGGCAACGTATAGGAGTTGGGGATTTTCCCACTGAACAGTTCATGAGCCCTCTAGTGGCCCTCGCCGTGTTTCACTAGCCACCAGAGAAGTGGAGTGTTAACTTGGAGTGGCTTCTCACACTCTTTAGAACTAGGGAAAAAATAATTGGACCAAACCAAATGTACGTTCCCGTCCTATTACGTAATATGAGTACGGACAGAGTACGGATACAATGCATACCTGCTGCTGCACTGTGTGTCCCGCCGGACGGCCCCGAAGGGCACCGTGGGTCGTGCTGTGCGGCGTGGTGCTGGCGGCTGCAGCTGCCTGTCACGGCCACCCATACCGCCGACAGGTCTCCAGGCATTTCAGTAGCTTTGGCCTTTTTCTCCTTCCAGTTGTGCCAGGCATCTGTGCAAGCGGGCAGCCAAGTGGCCTTGCCACCTTCATGCGCTCTGCTTTTCCTCCCGGAAGAAAGCAGGCAGTGGCTTGTGTTGGTGATAGCGGTAGATGAGCGTGGAGATATAAAGCAACAAGACTGGTGGTGGTTTTAGGTTCTCTTGCCTGCTTCTAAATCTAAGAACATATGACCCCTGTCTCTAGCTGCTAAATCACATCAGCTGCCTCAAAATGACTCATTTGTCAGTCCTTAATCATTTATGTCCAAAAGATTATTTCTTTTTCTTCATGTTGCTTGGAGGTGTCTAAACCATAAACAGCCTAAGCACTTTTCCCTATGCGTGTAAAACAATATTTGCAGCTCCCCACCCAGTCAGCTATAAATAACCGCAGTCCCCCATGGTTGTCACATTATAGTGGGAAGCACTTGTGAGATTATTTCTGGTATACAGCCAGCCCTTAACAGCACTTTACAACTCTGTTCCATCATACATAGCTTTTTTAGTCTCCTCATGAAAGCTACCACCACAAAACAGATGCTTACTACTCTAATTCTGTGACAGGACACGTTACAGCATGGGAATGCTGAATATACACACTCCGTCATGCAGCCCCACTGGATAAACATAGCTAAATTTGGCCATCCCTGACACAGTTTACAGGCACAAGAGCGTGGTGACGAAACCTCAGCGCTCACATGAAAGACCTTTGACTAGTCCGTGTGCAAGACCTCAGTGAAGGTTCAGCAAAGACAAAGCAGAGCTTAGGAGCAGGCAAATGGAAAATGTCATCTGTCATGTTGGATTTAAGGGTCCATTTGCCAAGTGAGGACACAGAGCATGCTTAACTGAGCCATGGTGTGCCAAACTGGGAGGCTGTGAGCTCAAAATCCCATATACTGCCTTCCCCACTCACCGCTGTCCAGATGTGCACACAGCTCCAGGTACGCTGAGGTGAGCAGGAGATGACATTGCACCTTGAGTCCTGACACAAAATGTCCATCTATATCTGGCTGAGGACATCCTCTCTGGTCCCCTAAATAGAGGCAGACCCAGTAATGCAGTCAAGTGTCATCTCAGCAGACACCAGCAGAGGCAGAGAGTTTAGGCTGTTGTATTACTGGCTGCCTTACATACTCACCACGAACATCCCTCACGCTTGGGAAAGCCTCTGTGCACAAAGGCAATACCAAATGCTGAACCAAGAAGCTGTCTTTAATAAGCTCATTGATGGCTTTTGTCTACAACTGTCCCTGGGTCTTTTCCTATGCACCCTTGTATTGACGTCCACCAAGCCCTTACCTGCTCTTCGCCCAGCTTTCTCCCAGAGGAAGTGATCACTGAGACTGCTTGTGCCTCGGATGCGTGTGCAGAGGTAGGAGATGGCTCTCCACAGGGCAGTGCCGCTCAGCACCCCATGGCACAGATGGAGCAGAGCTCGCTGTCTCATCTCTGATTCTGCACATCCAAACCCTATTCATCCCTATTACTGTTTGTAAAAGCGGACTTGGCAAGCACTGCATAATAATACACAGAATGTTTCCAGCAAAAAGCATATAACTAAGCTTCTTTTGCCTTCCCACAGTCCTTGGCTTTTTCACTTTATTCTTTTTCTACATTTTATAAGAGAAAAAGAGAGAAAATTGAGATTTTTCTCTGTGTTCTCCATTTTGTTAATTCCCATTTTTTTCCAGTAACAATCTTGTCAATAAAAAATTAACCAAACTCATTTCTGAAGTTCTTCACAAGAGTAGTGATTTTGCTGTTGTCATTTGGCTTACATAAAGGAGTTCATCCCACAGATGATAACAAAATAGTCACAAATGCTAATGCATTGTCACAAACATGACATACAGTGACATATTTTCTGGACAAATTAAAAGTTATTTGAAACGTGAAAAAAATCACAAAATATTGGTAAAAGCTTCTCACTCACGTACATAGAAGTTTGTTAAAAGCAAAAAAAAGAGATAGACTGAAAAATGCATCTTTGAACGCTGTTTACATTTTTCAGCTGTGTTGTTCTTAGTATTTTGTAAACTGTAGAAAGTTACTTGACCAAATCACATAAAACTTAAGCAAGATAAAAATCAAAAGATTTTATTTGATTATCCTTTGCTAAGCTTCGAAATGATTTTCTACTTCAGTGGACTTGGAAGAAACAAGAGCTTTATGGTGCGTATCTGTATCTTCATTTTAGATATAGCATTAAACAGTACAATTATATAACATGATATTAATTTTCATAAACTGTCCACAGTGAACATATTCATCTTAAAGTAAACTTCACTAAAAACTCACCTGATAAAACTCTTGTTCAGCAGAACTGGCTTTTGGGTGCCTTGAGCAACACACTATTGAGTGCAGCTAATGGGATTATATCAAAGTTCATACAGGACTGTGAAATTTGCTGCAGGATTTCATTGCAGAAGAAAGCAAGGGAGCAATGATGGAGTTTGGAGGAGTGGGGAGTCTAAGAACATGGAATCCAACAAAGTAACCTTTGAAATCGAAAAGCCAGCTGTGACGCTCTATAATATATGCAAAAATCTGGGCAAACAATCCACTTTTATTTACCCTGACCTGCTGAATATATTATACAAGACATTACCAGTCAGCATTTTATACCTTATGGCCTCTTTTTGTTGAAAACATAGATTTTATCTGTATCATAAAGACTGACTAAAGTCTTTAGAAAGTTTGTAAGTACATTATAGATATTGCTTTTTGAACAAAATCTATGAATGCAAATGTTGCATCTTTATTTTAGATTTGGCTGATTGTACAAACAAATTTGATTTAATAAACTCTAGGAAGGAATAGCAGCAAATAACCCTCATAAAATATAAAAAAATAAAATACCCTCTAAATTATGCATTCAAATCACACCACAGTATATAGTGTTCTTGCATGTTTAATGAAAATAAAAATTTCAACAAGTTCCAGATACCACTGGTGAATAAAATATAAGTGTTTTGACACATCCATCTACTCTTTAAATTTATGAATGCTATAGGCTACATGTGTAGAGCACCTGCAACTATACTGTAGTTGAATGTCCAAGGTGATTACAGCACAGATAGGCTTCTCCAACCCATTACATACAGTACTCAAAAAATCACCCCTGAGAAGTTCATTTGAATAGAAATACATTAGCTTAAGTGGTCTGACCAAAGCACAATGTTACCGAAGTGGCTTTCTATATATGTGGTCAGTTGTGTCCTGCAACAGTGTAGATGTGGAGCTCTGCCATAACGAAGAAATCCTGATAGCTCCACTAAGCTATAAGGAGTTGAAGTAGAAAATAAAGACCGTGTAAGACAAAACATCACCACAGACTTCCTTTTTATTGACTGGAGAGGAAAAGGCACCGCCAGAGGGCAATTCATCTTATCTTGAGTCAGATCAGATAAATCAATCTCTGTAGGAGTTTACTTCTCTCCACTGGCTAGAAAAGAGAGTCAGCCACCTCCTGGACACCTGATTTTTAGGTCACTAAAGCTGAGTGAGATGAATCCTGTTTTCAGCTATTCATGGTAGGATTGACTCAGCCAGGCCATTTTTAGCCCTCTGAAATTTTGGCTCACCAGTTAAGCTGATTGTCCAGGGCTTCTCTGGTGAGTGGGAAGATGGAGATGTCCCGGGAACAGGAGTCCCTCTGGGACAAGGGGGCTAAACTATCCTCTGGGCCCTGAGCTGCTGGGCCCCATGGACTAGAGGGGGATGCCAAGCAGGAAATTAAGATTATTGCATGTTTCTCAGTCTGCAAAAGTTAAGTGAGAGGAATTCTACCCGTAGCAGCAGTATTTTAGAAAGTATAAGACAAGCTTAGGACATATCCAACAGTTGTGGAAATGTCAAGTTTGCCTAGTTAGTCAAAGTATTTACCTGCCTGTGGGTTAGGTGGCCTGTGGCAAAGCCTAACCAGGCAGATAACCACATCCATGCGGTTCATTCTGTCATCAAAATGTTTTCCTCCAGATTTCATTTGACTCAAAATCTCTGTGTTTTTTCACAGACTGTTTTGTGCCCTGTGATCATCCAGGCCTGATCCAAACCCCACTGGAGTAAAAATCCTGATAACTCTGAATCTGGGCATTGCATTCTCCATGAATAAGATTCTCAGGTATGACAGGGCAGAGCAGATGCCAAGGAGAGACTAACCTTCAGAAGAGAGCAAGAGAATCACACGTTTAATACACACCTCTTTCATTCTCTTATATTCATATAAAATCTGACATATTTTTCCTCTTTTATTAGCACATTTGTCTAATCTTCCCTGGCTACATTCTGAAATGAGGTTTGAAATAAGCATTTCAATAACAGTAACAAAATGATTGTTTTGGAACAGTGAAGTCCTTTGCAATTCTTCAGATGGAGCTGTATCTTTGTATAGTAATACTTTTTTATTCCGATAATTTCTCAGTACTTGGATATTTCACATATTTATCCTAGAACTCCACAAAAAAGAGGGGAAAAAAAGAAAAAGTAAAAAGCCAGCTTCCTAGAGATCTCCCAGAAATTGCCTCTCCAAGATTATTGTATTAACACAGTAGATTAGCTTGATAGATTGAATCTAATGCTCTCTCATTTTAGCTAAAGCTACTTTACTAAAGGGGCTAACAAACTTAATTCTATCCAGGGCAGGATTACCTGACAGAGTAACTGAATAATTTTGTGTACTTACAGATAGGATGAAATGGATTAACTCATTTCTTTGCTCTGTTTGCTTTACTTTGTGGGAAAATAATTTTCTCTGGAGTTCCTCTGAAGCCCTTGTTGTTGCTCTGAGGCCATGGTGATCTCTGAGCGCCCCGAGGACTTTGCAGCCAGGCTCAGCAGCTGAAGCATGGCTGTTGCCGTTGCCCCCTCACCTGTTACCTAGCAGGTCTAGGTCAGGCGGTATTTTTAGTTTTCATCCCCTTTGTTGAATGAGAGTAAACTGCTCAGGGCCAGGACCGAACCTACCTCTCTGTTTGTACTATCTTCGTCAAACTAACGTCAGCAGGCAGCTTGGCAGCCCTGACACCTTGCGGTCACGCCAGGAGGTAGTGCGCTCTCTCGGCTACCTGACATTGACTCTACAGCAGACATTCATAGATTAGCAAGCACGTACCTAGGCTGTGCCAAGGCACGAGAGCCAAATTCATCCGGCAAGCACTAACAACGCGGGTGCTGGGTGACGAGCAGGGCTATAGTTGGCCCAACCTGTAGTCAAGCGGAAGCCAGTGTGTGGGTAACCTTCCTTTAAAAGGCAACAAACTCCAGACCCTCTCATCTCTTTAATTATATGGTCGCTACTGACAATTTAAACAAACAACAGGTTTTCTTTCATGCTCGTCATTACTCTGGCCATGCTGTGGAGCCTCATGCATTTCAAAGGCTTCCTCCGCTAGCAGAGACTTGAGCGGCCGTGGCAATGCGTCTTTGAAGAAGAGATGCTAGCAGTGAAAAACTTATGCAGCTTGCTGCTGGCTTCAAACAATCTTCACGGTGTTAAAGAGCAAGAGATGACATGAAACAGGGAAGATTCAGGCCACAAGAACAGAGTAACGGGAGATCAAATTACATATCCTAAGAAAGTCCTGCGTGTGAGACTGACAATAAGTGAAGAAGGGAGCCTCAATCTCAGGGAGTTTATGTTATTAAAGTTCTTGTAAAGAATCCATTGTAAGATCTTTTCTGCTTTCCCAGACCCTCTCAAAAGTACTGAAAAACAGGGCAAATACGAGAAAGTGCAGGAGAACAAAATAAGGAGGCAATCTACAGGGGACGGCACAGCAATCTTACCAGGAAGGAAGAAAATTCTTCATCTTACTGTCAAGGAGCAAAATTCTTCATTGAGAGCTGTCTTCTAAAACCTAAAACTTGTTCTGTGGTACTTTCATCAGTGGATTTTAGATTGTTTTGCCAAGGAGCCTATGTTCCCCCTATTTTATAAATGGAGGAGCTGAGAGTGCTTAGAGACAAGTCTTTGAAAGGGTGATCACTAGTTTTATTCACCCAGTTTGACTTCTCTGTAGCCTGATTCTTAAAACGTGTAGGGGACCACTGATTCCATTTGATTAATTTATTTTGGAAGACCCTGAGCCTGAGTGGCATGACCAAATTCACACAGTGTTACAGTAGAAGAGCTTGAAATAAAAAGCAAATTTCACAGTTCAGCTTGGCATCCTCACTACGAAGTATGTGCTAGATGTTAGTCCTTAATCAAGCCATTTTTACAAAAAAAAAGAGAGTTAACACGTGCAATGGGGAAACTAAGAATACAAATAAATGTCAAAATTCATCTCTGTTAGTCTATCTTAAAATAGCCTGCCCTACAATAGCAAGATATAACTGATGATGGGAGCATCACACATATTTGAACATAACTATATTTGAGAATAGTAGGAGTTCTTATGCTTTGGCAGCTCTCCCTTTTTGAGCTGACTGTCTGCTCTTTTGGAACAGAGATGTAACTTGTGCAAGCAAAACTCAGGCCGTGGCTGGATAGCACAATAAGGGTGTTTGTCAGGTTCCTAGAGCCTGATCAAAAATACACTGTGTACATGATACACAGCATCAGTCCTGTATAAGAACAAGGACTTTGAGAGCTGCTGGGAGTGGGTGAACATTTCTGCAGGGAGCCGGGCACATGGCCACAGGTGGTAAATGCTGGGACCATGGCTACAGGGGTGGCTGGAGTCTGAAAAAAAGAGGTACAGTTCACTCCAAAATGGACAAGGCAAAGCCTCATGAAGGGAGTCTGGGAATCTCCAAGGTGTGGGGGTTTGGTCTGGAGCAGGTGGGGCAGGGCTTACCACACAGCCCTCTCTCTTTCTGCTGACACTGCCAGCAAAGTACCAGCTTAATGCAAACTCCAGTGAACGCAGTTTCCCGTGTCCCCAGAATGCCAACTCATTTTACTGGTGAAAGGCCATACAGTATAATAACTGTCAAATGATAATCCCTTAGCCACCTTGCTGATCTGGGGAAGCTGCTCGATTTCATTACTAGTTCACTAGCCCAGACAATCTACAGCTCACACATGTCAAACAGGTCTATTTCTTTGCATCGATACTGTAAAAGAAAAGAAATCTGTGCTTTGATTTTCATGGAGTTGTACTCTCTAGGTTGCTATCACATTGGTGACTATGTTGATTTTTCCTATTTGAAAAAAAGACCTCAGCTCCTTTGAGTTTGTCTTCACAAGTCTCCCTATAAAAAAGAAGAGAAAGCTAATTCATAATATTATTTTTTAACTTTATATATGGCTTACTATTATCATTGAGTACTTCTTGGCACCTTTAATAAATAGAATAGTTTCTGTGCTCTTACCCATGGGCATCGGTTTGTCCTCTTGGAGTCTTACATTATCGCAGGGAGTTTCCAGGATCAAAGTCCAACCGGCACAGAGAAATTATCTGATCAGCTCCATGTTGTTAGCGATTGAAAGAGAAATTTAGAACTGCAGGATAAGAATGCAGTAGTTCCTGCTATGAAACCTATTTCATAATACTGGCAGACACATTTGGCATTTTAAATGCTGGTTAGCATACCATTGAATACTAGTTGATTCCAGCTGCTGCAAGTAATTCAATACATTCTGGTCAGGAGCAACTCCAAGAATAACACAAATATTGCCAGATGCTGGAAGTCCATATTAGGAGAAGTATTGTTCTTTCCCTCAGCTTCAGCTGGTTTTATGCCTCTTCAGTCTAAGAGAATTTTTTTTCTCATCCATTCATAAATCAGTCCACTGTTGGTTTCTGATTCACTTGTCATGGAATATGCTCTGCTCCCCTACTTTTGGGGAGGCAGCGAGTCTCACTTTTAAGTTTCCTAAGGTGAAAATGTATCACCTTCACATATAAATGAAGCTCCTATTGACATCAGTGGATATTAGGTCCAGGGGAACATTTGGAATTTCCATGTGGTAGATTGTACTATTGTTCTTGTGAAATGATGTATGCACCTGAGTAAAAATATGGATGGGGAGGCTTTTTTCATAAATGTAACATCTCTTTTCTAACACAAAAGTGTTAAATCCCCATATACCATCAATATGATCAAAAGGAAAGGGAATATTTTTGATTAAAAGACAAAAATATGACAGTGGTCCAGAGCAAAATTAATATTTAAAATCAATTTTTATTTCTTTCTATCATCGCCAATATCTTATATTTTTCATTCTCTTCATTGGCTGACAGCAGATACACATGGCAGTATTTTTAAAGTAACTGGGTACCCAAGGCCTGTGGAAAAAAAAAAAAAAAAGGTTTCATCTGCATATACATATTTTCTCCAACTTTTCTAAGACTTTGCAAGACTTTGCTTTATTATCTATTCCTAAAAGACTTTTCCAAATTCTTTGGTATGGGCATAAAAAAAAAGGTAGATACAGTCAACACTATGAAATTCAAAACATAGATGAAGATTTTTCTCACAAGTAACTAGACACTGTTAGGAGACTTCAAAAACAAGAAAAACTTTAGTGAATGCCCTGTATACCCACAGTAGTGGTCTTCTTGCTTTAGTGTAGTTTTTAAAATTACATTTAACTTGGAGGAAACTCTGCCTTTCTTTTTGGAATCTTCCACCAGTTTTGGGGATACCTGTTTTATCAGAGGCATTTTCACTGATTTTCATAGTTAGAGTTTTTCTCTTACATAATATGACTTTGGGGGAAAAAGAGACAATTGACCTCTGCAAATGGCACTATTAAATTTTATGAACTTGGCATATTCTATAAGCATTAAGTGAAAGAAATATTATGTGCAATACTCAGACAGGGACTTTTGAGAACTTCACCATGAAACTCTGTCAGTCAGGAAATTCATAAAACAACTCACTCAGACCTAAGGACCAGTTACACTCCAAACCTGATTCTGGGTTATTTAGAGATGTTAGAGTAGCACAGATCTGTTCACTTCTGAACTGCCAAACATGACCCACCCTAGAGAGGAAATGACAGAAAATACAAAAAAAATGATGACTAGCAGTTAACACATTAAATCAGAGACTGCAATCTCGCTCTTCTTTAAGACAAGCCCACATCGCAAGAAAACAAACCTCACCTCTTCTATATATTAATTGACACACTGTCAATTACAACAGAGGACAAGGAACAGAGATACTAATTTGTGAGCTTATGACTAATGCAGGGGACCAGAACGAGGCGTACCACCTCCCCTGCCACTTCCTGCACAGCGCCGATGCTGGGGGTGCAGACCGTTTTATCCATCAGGGCCACCAAGCCCATACCCCTCCTTAAGATTAACATGCTCTTCTTTGGAGCCAGGAATGTTTCCATCCCATAAAGCCTCATATTGCAATGCTTGTTTCCAGATAGGACTTGGATTCAGTGGGGAGCCATAATACAGTAGCTTGCAAAAGACTAATCTGACAGCCAGGGATAAACTGAGCACCAGAGTACTACCTTCATACGTCGCATAAGTCCTGTTTACCAAACAGTTAACTATTAATTTTGTCCGCTTGCAATATCATCCTTTGCATGGTATCTACTTTGCATGGGAGTTTCCAGCACATGTGCAGTTTCTTTATTCCTGTTGGTTTTGATCTTTCCTGTCTGTCAGGTTTCAGTCCTAAATTGCTGCTTTTAGATGAACTATTAAGTGACCTTTGATGTGATGGAGATACCTTGCCTTGAAGGAACACACTCAAAGTTTTCATGCTAAGACATGGTTTTGGACTTTGCTTTCCAAGATGAAACAACATGCATTCTCCCCTCAGGAGTGAGATAAGAACACAAAATCCACAAGTGGTTATACCCTTTAATTTAGATTTTTAAGGAGTGAGGAAAATGAAGAAAAAAGAATTTGTATACCACTCTTTGACTCACACAACCAGCAGAGGCAGCAACATGAGAAGAAACCAACCCTTACTTTGATCAATTTGTCTTTTTTTTTCACAAGAAAGTGTCTATATTTTAAACAGTATTGTTTACAATATGAATTTTCTGCAAGTCAACAGTTCAAAATGCTAAGGGCTGTCTTCTATCCTAAAGGCATATAAGGACAAAGCATCTTAGGTCAACAGCCCAGAATCATCTCACCTATTTTAGGGGTCTGGTCATGCTGTGCATGCTCTGTCATCAATAAGGGACATAAACATCTTCCAATTGACTAATCAGTCCACCTGAAAATCTCTCTCTTGCCTAGGAAGGGAATCAGGTACATGCTTCACTTAATTAGATACCTCATTTCAGCAAGATGCATTATGTGCCAGCAAGCTTGAAATTTTAAACCCAAGAGCAGAATTTGGCACTGAATGTGTATGATATTAAACCGTAAGACAGGCATCCACATTCATTCAGCAGAAAACCTCACATTACTTAAAGTGCTAATTAAATTACATGTTGAGGTAACGTATCTTTACCACTACAAGGGAAAGGTTTGTAATGTTGTTCTATAAACACTCATCCTAAGTGTAGATGGCCTTATGCATGGGATTTATTAATAATCATAAGTAGTAAATGACACTAAAAAGCAGCAACTTTTTGTTGCAACATTAAAGTTAGTGAAGCTATCAAACCACTCACTGCAACTAAAGCCCATGTCTTACTGCAACAGCAGTAGATTTAGATTCAGATCAAACAGCTCTGCAAGAAGCACAGTTAGAAGCTCTAATTTACAAATCTTAATTTGCAAGAAGTCTTAATTACAGCCAGTCCCTATTGATGATCTGTCGAGTCCTAGCTTAAAACTAAAATAATTTTTTATGCACCTGATTAAATTCTGAATGAAGAGCTATAGATTACTGGTTTCTTTACCATTACATACTTTTCTTAGTTTAATCTCCTTTTCCTTACATTTTGGCTCTCATAGCTCTTGTGTGGAGACCCATAATAATTTGGGCTAAGGAGGTATTTGCATAAATATTACATCAGTATGCTTTTGCTCTCTTCTGTCTTATCTAGGCAACCAAGAGCACTACATAGTTCTTAGGGCCAGGTGTTAATCTCTTTACTCGTGCTCTATATCACCTTAACTCTTGGAGCACATCAAAAAATATAGTAGGATAATTTCTACAGTAAGGCTGTATTTGTTGTTTGAAAGTATACAGGAATCTGACCTTCCATGATTAAACAAAATGCATATATAAAGCCAATTTTGGATGTAATTATGATTTGACAAATGTAGACTACTGCTAATAAAACTACGAATTACATTCTGCAATTGTACAATGAGATCAGAGGGATTAATAATACAACATTCATAAAGATGCCTATTTTGATAGATGTCCTGTGCATTAATTTAGCAAGTCCTTATACATCTCTGCGGTCCAGTGAGACAAGGAATTACTGGCTTGCCAAGAGCATTTAAAATAATACCAGTGTTTAGGAGGATCTAACCCTTTAAACTCCTGCCATCTTTGCTTCGGCTTTTTATTTGATATTGGTATTTACATTTTCAATGCAAGAGTAGGATTTCAAATCTTCTACTCTGAAAAGTAATGCAGTGCTTATTACAAGCAGAGGGGCTACAAGAACAAATGTAGATACATCTGAAATGAGAATACAAGCAATCTTACACTGAACCATTCCTAACTTGCAAGGACCAGCTCCAAAAGGAACTGGATAATCCAGGTTATGTGTCCATTTACTAGTCTTTCCAACAGGATTACCGGCAAGGATACAATTCTTGATCATTTTTGTGATGCATCCAAGAGTTCATGGGGTTTTACGCTGCCAGGACCAAACAGCCACTTGCTAGCATCAGCTAATGAAGACTTGAGTGAATTTCTGTCAACTTCTTGCAGCAAACTGGAATATTCTGTAACTATCAAAAATCTCCCAAGACATCCAGACAGTATTGAACCTTGTTTAAAAAATAATAAAAGGTTTCCTAGTGCTTAAGCACAGGGAATGTATACTTCAGCTTCCTTGTTGCTGTAGTTTGGAAACAAGCTATCATTAGTCACTTGCCTGCTCAGGACTCCAAGCTCTGACAGCCTTTTGAGAAGACTCTTCATATTTCTAAAAATAGCTCCTAGTCCTATAAGCACAATTTAAGCAATAGCAGATGCCACTAATTCCAAGATAAGAATCATATTCACAACTGTGATTTTCTAGGATGTAGACATGGCCCAATACTCTTACTACGTGGGCGGGGAGTAGTTTCACTGAAGTTAGAGGAAACCTGCAAGTGCAGAAGTGATGCAAATCAGAGGGAAACCAAGGCTCTGCAGACCAGTCAGTTTTAGCATTAACTGTGACTGACACAAGTCTAAAAATTGCCTCCTTCATGCCATGCATCACTCAAAGAGCGATCTTGGACAGGGACCATGCCAAGGTGCAAGCAGATGTTTCAGAATAACAGCTTTACAAAATCCCAGTCTCCTTAGAGAAAACTGATCCTTAAAGAATAAATACTGAAGTTCTCTAGAAATGATCTTTCTTATTTATTTGCCAGCTTTTCCATTTCTCCAGATTCCTCAAATGCAAAAGTTTTCTGCCCAGGGAAACAGAGAGCTTAGTAACATGGGACAGCCTCAGGGAGAGCCGTAGCTAGATGCTGAGACACAGACATACTTTAAGGTCAGGCTTCAGGAAGTCACCATGAGGGGCACGTGAAGGGATAATCCTTCATTTTTTTACCTGGCCCTAAGAGGCTGTCTGGTGGCGGTCCCACAGGACTGTGACAGCTGGGCAGGCAGTCTGTGGTCAGCGTATGTGACATATTAGGGAAACAATTCATCTTTTTTCCAAATTCTCTGCCATTAGTCACTGTGTACATGTATTCAGTGATTAATATCCTTTCTTGCTGAAGGGCTAGTTCATTGTGGTCTAACACAAATTTCTCCACCTGCCTTTATTTTCTTCCTTCAGCAACACTACTTTTTCTTTCTCCTGATCACACTGTTTCCGTGTCTCTTCCTGATGCAAAGTGCAAAAGCTATAGTGGAAATTCACACATCATTTGAGAGGTAAATCTCTTGGATAAGATAAATTTATAATCACCCAATTGCAAAATCCATTAAAGAAGACAAAGTAGTTTGTTTCTGTATCCCATGGTATATTGATACTTCAGGAAAAAAATCAGCTAGGCAGGTACCTGGCATTACAAGAGAAGCCTTTAAAAAACCCTATGAAGCAAGAAAGCAGAGTATGTGACTTTCTGCCTATTTTGATTTAGATGAGTGATCCTTCTTTTTACGTTCATGCACATGTGATGATGAAAGCTGGGTTTGGATCAAAGCCTCCATCCGAACACCTCAAAATAATTCCAGCTTAGATTGATGTTGCTTATATTTTGAATTCCAGGTAAGTCATCTGCCCCTGAGATGTGAGAAACAAAGAGAGTTTTCACATGTCTAGGTTTGTTTATACTTATTTATTACTCTTCGAGCTGGCATATTAATAATAATTTGGAATTGGGGATTTGTTGCCCTGACATTATTTGTTTGGCTAAATTGAGCTGGGAAAATTTTTTTGGATGAAAATATATGAAAAATCCATATTTGCTACTGACAAAATGCTTCACAGATATTATCTCATTTTTACTGATTTTAAATCAAAATTTGAGAGAGTCAGCAGGTTGTGTTTCCACACATTTTAAAGGAAATGTTTCTATTTATTTAATTCAAATTTACTTTTTGCTTCAAAATTCCTCCTGTTTTATTTTCTGTATTTTTTTTATATTTTTAAAACAATTAGAATCAAAATAAAATGTCCAATTGGAGTAAAATATATGTCTATGCATTAATCATTTAGTTATCCCAGTTCAAACTGTCATTGTCAAAATGTGGTAGTCTTTCAAAATCAGCAAGACTCAGTAATTCCTATGTGCAGAATATAATTAACACAACTTTACGGCTATAGCAAATAGTCTTAAAAGCATTACAGTTGGAGATATCCAGAATATAGGCAAGGAAGGCCACATAATTCCAGCTTTTCCTTTAATACTCACAGTAATATTTGCATAATTAGGCAAAGTGATTGTATATTAAGAAATGCCACCTGGGAAGGGATCGTCTCTGAAATTATGCCCCCCCCCTGCTTTTTGACACTAGATATTGTTTTACGCACACCAACTTATATTTAGTCAACCCAAAGAACAGTTTTATGATGATGTTCCCCATTATTTCCTGGTTATTTATAAAGCTAATATAGATGTATACGAATGTTACCATGGGGACTGCAATTTCACTGAGATGGATTTTTGCAGTTTAGCTGTTAAGGGAAGTACACACTGTAGTTTTGCATTTCCTAACATTATTTTCCCAGAATATACATTTTCTGAAAATTTCCATCTTCTTTTCTCTCTAAATACTATCATATACTTAGGCTAAATAATGATACTATATTAACTGTCATTAGGCTTTTCAGCCTAACCATTCTCCTTGTGTTATTATGAAAGCATAAAACTGTGAGCCAATTTCATCTGTCCTCAAACAATTTTTAAAAAATGCTTTCGGCTCTTCCAGAAAGGGAAAACAGTTTGGAGCATCTTGAAGTGAATGTGGGATTTTTTTTTTCTGCAATTTTTGGTTGGTTTTGCCAGTAAGCTGAAAAATCAACCAGTCGTATAGCAGTAGTTATAAATCACTAAAGAAGGAATAATTTTAGGATTTATTAAACATGCAACTTAAACAAGGAAAAATAAAATATTAAAAACTGAAAGAAAATTAGTAATTCTCACATTTTTTATTTTTATCTGTAGTTCAGTCAAATGGAATTACGTGGAATTATGTTGAAGATGCTCAGAGAGCTGTGGTTTAGTTGGTATGGGATTTAGCCCCCTACTTCCCTGCCTGGGAGACGCTCCCTGTAAACATCCACAGAGTATGGATAAAATACTGTTTAAACCAAGCTGTCTTTGTAGGGCAACACAAAACAACTGCACAAAGCAAGACAGGGAGAACTGCCAAGCGTAAGTCAGCTTCTGCATCTGAAGCTTGCAGATCATACGGTGCATGACCCAGTTCACCACCCTTGATCTCAGGCTTGCTCCACTGGCACTAAAAAATCTTTGGCTATGTTACAATTGTTTTCTTCTGGCCAGAGTGTGGGAGGAAAACATTTTATTGCAAGACTAAATTGGCTCCAGATGGTTAAGCTGTACTCTTAGAGCGAGCTCCTGTCTGGGCTCTCACCGCCTTGGAGCTCAGGCACTGCAGCATGTACCTCTCCGGCCTCGGCAAACCCAGCCTCAGCCCACGCTGGTGCCCACCGGCACCTACTTTGCAGCAGTGTGGCACTGCTGCAAAGAGCATTTTCCTTGCCAGTCTCTTCACCTGCATCGCCCTTCCTTACCTCTTCCCCCACATGGGGGCTTGTCCTCACCGTTGAAGCTCTTCAGCTGTTGTTC
Organism: Apteryx rowi; assembly: GCF_003343035.1. Classification (NCBI taxonomy): domain Eukaryota; kingdom Metazoa; phylum Chordata; class Aves; order Apterygiformes; family Apterygidae; genus Apteryx; species Apteryx rowi. The sequence continues at coordinate 1,284,878 of NW_020448141.1, forward strand.
TCTTTCCCTCTATCTACTGCTGTCCTCCATCTCCTCCCAGTAAACTTTCCTCTCTCATTTGATAGCAAGAAGTGACCTTCTGCTTCCTTTTGGCCCGTGATGCCAACTTCCATCATTCACTTGCTAATTTTCAAGCCAGCTTCTTCACACTTTCTTCCCTGCTTGGAAGAGGCTCCCTGTGGACACCTACAGAGCTACCTCATGGTCCTCTTACAATCTCTTCCTTAAAAGTCCCTGTTCCTTTAATGGCTACAGAAGACCTGACCATAGCCAAGCTGCAGGTGTGTTGCAGCTAGCTGCTGCTCTGCAGAAATACTCAGGGGAGAATTTAAGGGAACTTGTGTTTTTCACATGGAGCTGCATCAAGATTTCCTGTATATCTGGTGCTGATGGCCTCCATTCAGAGTGAGGGATATCATTTCCAGCAGTACCAGGGATCAGCTCATTCCCACTCTTTCTGGGAGATAGCTAGGGACACCTTCTTCCCTCTTCTGAGGTCAGTGAGACCTTCACAAGGGTCACAAACACAGGCACAGCGTCTCTATGTCACATGAGCCCTCTAAAGCAAAGTCAAACATCTTTCTTGGACCATAACGCTTTTGAATAATAGATTATTGCAGTGAGGCATACTGGTGATCTATTATTCAAATGACAGCAATACCAGAAAAAGAAAAGGCTTCAGCTGGGTTCTGTATAATCACAGGATAGCAATCAACCTCCAGACACATGGGTGGCTGCTTCCCTGGCACCACATGTCTGGTAGAAGAATGCCAGGCTGCAACCCTTAATTAGTACTTAATAAACTGAAAAGGTGTAATTTACACTTCTCATTTACCTCTAGGAGCAAGCTGTGTTCTTCTTGCTGCCTCTGCTCCTTTACAGATTTCAGGCCTTCCTGTTTTCTTTCTGCAATTTCAAAAACACCAATTGAGAGAAAATACAATGGCATCTTTAAGTTGAGATAGACAGTTCATTTTATGATGATTGGTAGCACCATTCTTGCAGCTAGTTAGCAAAGCCAAAATCACATGTCTTTTTACATAAAACATGACGCTAAATTGATTCAAGAGCTGTACTGCAGCTAAATCTGTAAATCTGCAGTATTCTCAGATGGCACAAAAACAGAGTCCCTCCATCAAAGTGAATCTCTGTTTGGCTGTGTCTACCTGATAAGAACATGGTCTTTACACACTTAATGTAACTGTTATTTCAAGTTGTTATATCTATTCATAGAGGTACAGCTCCAGCGTTATGGGGGAGGTTATGTTCTGGCATTAGGTGAAGACCCAGGACTCAGGACTCTTAGTCTAAAGCTGGCTGTGTCATTAGCTCTTTCTATAGTTTTAGCACATCTCGCAACATGTATGTCCCCTTTCTTTAAAATGGAGGTTATGCTATTCTCTGCAGTCTCTCATGAATGTCAGAAAACTTGGTTATTTCCCTTTGTAGGTGTCTGAGAGGTTAAATCATAGCTCACGACCCCATTGTACAATAGGACCCCAGTCACTGAGCAAATGGTTTTAAAAAAAATACAGCTTCTGCCACAGACAACAATAAGGCTTGAAACTGCTCCTGATATCTGCATGTCCAATAAAAGTACAAAGAGTATTGAAAGGGTTTATTATTCATACTACAAAAATGAGAAGTCACTGAATGTTACTGCTTAGTAAGCAGAGAGAAAATTAATGTGGAGAGCAGGTGCTTGTATAAAAGATACAAAAGCGTTAAGAACAACATATAAACGTTCTTTTTATCCCATTCCACACATTTTCTGAAAATCTATTTCAAAATACACTTATTCAGACACTGTAATAATTCTACCTCTTTCAAGAAATTAATCCATCTTCTTATATCTTTAAGTACTGTCTTATACTTGGCCTTAACAGTACTTCTAAATTAGCTATCATTAAGATTTTCAGCTTTGTCATTCTCCTTGTGTTATTACATAAGCATAAAACTTCATTTGACCTCAAACAAATGAAGCAGTATTAATGATAAAGACCTAGAAAAATCACAGTTAGCGCTTTCATTGACTTCAGCAGTGCCAAGGTTTCATCCAGATGTTCTTTTCTAATATAGTATATTTCTGAAGATACAAAGGCATTTGGTTACAGATAGTGAAGTATATGCTGATGACATTCAGCTGAGGTGCAGATCCTTGCATAGTGAATGTAACTGTACTGGCAATAGATTTGCATTTCTTAGTTGTCTTTTAATTCATTCACACCTGTGGACAAAAGACAGGAAACCTGGTCCCCACTGGAATGACACAGGTCAGTATCTGAATGGCAAGTTTGGCAAACAGCGAGAAGTGGTACCGTGCCCCTGAACCCTGTAGAGAAGTCCTTGTACTCCATAGAAAGTGATCTGGACCTATGTCCTCTTCTACCAATTTTATATTACTTTAAAGTAAGAGTGTGAAATCTTCAGAAGTCACTGTGATTTAAGGGTGTAAGTCTCACTAAGATTTACTCCTGAAAGTCTTCAAGCTTCTCTAAGTCACAGCGCAGAGGTTCTTCACCATTGGCTGCAAGGACACGGTGCATCAAAGAAATGGTGAAGCTGTGGCTGCCACTTGCTTATTTAAACGTGTCTGAGCTGATTCCTACCTGCCCTAGGTTGATGCTGATCATTCTGCAGCCCCTCCTGGATCGGAATGGTAACTAATGCAGTCAGGCATCCAGGCTTATTTTCCTGGGAACTTAGCCATCCTGTCTGGGCCTGTGAAACATGAAAACACAGCTAGTTTTGTTGAAAAAAAACAACAAAAAGTTCTAGGTTGGCTTTCAAAGAGCTTCGCACAGTTCTGTGTTACCTAGATACTGCACTCTGTGGTATCTGCTGTGGTATCCAGCTATACCCATGCTGGCAAGTCATCACGACTGCAAGCATCTAATGGTGGCTGAAGAAAATTGGTTTATTACCCTGGGTCTGGTGATGGGAGAGCTCCTTCGATCTGCAATGGCCCAAGCAACAACACTGAGATATAATGGCTAATGCAGCAGGAGGAGACAGGTTTACAAAACATAGCTGTTAGGTGACCACAGAAGAGAATATTTTATATTTTGACAGGCAATTTTGCCTTTAACTTCAATGAGAGACAGTGAAAGACCCAATTCAGTGCTTCCAAATACTGAACTTGGAGAAAAGAAAGGTAGCTTCTGGGAGGTAGATATTAATCAATTGCAATAAATGACTGTTTGTAAAATGAATTCTCTTTCTGCTAAGTTAAGCTGTATCAGCACCTCAGTTTACTTCTCTATATACTGTAATGAAATCTGTCCTCTTTTTTTGATTGCTCTCCTACTCTGGAATGTGAATCATTCAGTGAGGTGAATCTGGTCTTCCATCTAAAAAAAAATAATCAGACACAAATACTTTGGTTATAACCATTCCATTTAGAAAACAGGTGCCTTCAGGAAAATAATGTTGAATTTTGATCCATGACAAACCAGAAGTATAGGCTGACATTCACACCAATACTTTGCATCTGTGGAATAACTTACACAAGAATGTTGATTTTTAGATAATTTGAATTTTGGGAGATTTTCCTCTTTTTAACAACTTAATTGACTCCTTTTTTAATTGAAGAATCATTATTCCACATTTTTCAGGAATTTTTTTAACATACATTATAGCTTTTTGGTTCCAGAATTGCCTTTCAGCTAATGAACAAAGTCTAATAATTTTTTGTTATCTCAGTCCATTAAGCTTGTAAAAGTAATAAAGTGTAAGGCTATGGTGTGAAATAAATAAACATCTGAGATGTTGTTTTCAGTGAATGCCAAGATATTTACTCTAAATAAATAACAAGCCCAAATGATTTACATTTTTAATGCTTTCAGCTTCAGAAAATGTTACTGCTCCAGATCAGACAAGCAGTTACTAGCCTAGAATGTAAAAGTAAGCAAGAAAAAGCTAAATAAATGTTTTCATTTATGGAGAATAACAGAAAAAGTTGTTTCTCCTAAGACTCTCTTTGGAAATATTATATTTCATTAAATATTCCTACTTTTGAATATTTAGCTACTTTTGATGAGCAACATTGCTTATTCCAGTCTGGATTTGTTTATATAGTACTTAAGAATGTTCTGAGAAGTAGAACTGCCTTTACAGAATTCTGATATGAAACAAATAATAGATTTCAGGACAAATCAAAAAATAATAATGAGAAGGACCAAGTAGGAAAATGCTTGCAGTGGTAACTCTTGTGTCTGGAAAATATTTCTCTAGATGATCTACTTAGCACCCAGGGAAAGTGAAGGGTGGTGTTAGGAAGGGAGCTTCTCTTCACAGAATCTTTTCCTATAAAACTGGGGAATTTCCACATTAAAACAAGAGGAAACCAGTGAGAGGTGGTTCTGAGAGGCAAAATTATGAGAAGGCATCAGACTGTTGCTTCTGTGAACATTTCTCGTTGCGTAGCTCAGGTCCAAACAGTGTCTATACTAGCACAGTACCTGAGCATTTCAGAGTCTTCAATGCACAGATCACCACGAAACCACTGGGAGGGAGAGGAAATTAATGGGCAGCTGGTAGCCAAGTCCCACATGACTTTTCTTCCATGGCAATACCAGCTCAAACTTCTTCATCAAACTTCAGTCACTCACTCCTGCTCCTCTGCACCTTCTCGGTTGTGCCTTCCCAACCATTTTTAGGACTGCATGGTAAAATTATATCCATTAACTGATTCATGATAAAAGTAATTCTGCATAAAAAGGGGGAATAGCTTCATTTTCTACCTAGGTCAGTTCACTGATAGGACTCATTGCTCAACCCACAAATAGTGGTGACAGCCTGTCACCAGGATGTGCTGTGCCAGAAGAGCCTGCAGTTGATGTTGTGGCTGAGGAAAACATACGAGGAATCAAGCTCCACGCTCCCATCAGTGGGACTGCATCAAGACTCTCCTAGTTAAAAGTAAAAAAGCTTTAATTTGGTTCATTGTAAGTCAAGTTAACGTTTGTGCACAGTAGTCTGCTGGGGTTTAATGAGGTATTTTAAACCCTTACCTCTACTTAATGCAGATTAATTTCCTGAGGATGTGCCTATACGTAAAGCTATTTTGGAAAGGCAGCTCCTGAACACTCCTGTGCATGGAGCGCTGCTCCCAAAGGTGCTCAAAAACCCCATGGTGGGGCAGGGAGCTGCTCCTAGGCCACCAGAGGAGCAGGGACTCCTTGGACTGCCCTTCTTTCTCATGCTGCAGGGCCCAAGGGCACAAGAACCAGGAGAACGAATCCCAGAGGATTTCTAGGGCATGGGGTTTACACTCCCTCTGCTTAGTTTGTTCTCCCTCCAAAGCCCTGTTAGGGGGATGGACAGCACGGCCTAGCTGAAAGACAAGTCTCTGGTCTGGGGACCACCTTGCTCATTGCAATTTACAATGGCACTTCCATGAAATTACTTATTTGCAACTTCGTGAGTACCAGCATAATTAGTGTATTCAGTGTGAATCCCAGTGGCAACAATAATGATTTCCAGTTTATTCAAAAGGTTGCTATTTTCCCTGACAAAAATGATGACCTAAAAATATCTAATGTATTCCTCATTACTTTAGTGACTATAATGATATGTTTGGAAGAAACACCAATTTTCCTGTCTACTGCTTTTGACACAACAACAATTAGTCATAAGCAATGAAAAAAATACTTTCATTGCTTAAGAAATGGCAAGAAAGATGCAAATGTTACTGTACGCATAGCTCTTGCAATATTATTTGGTTACATTATCCTGACTCTCAATTTGTAAGAGCAGGGATCAGAATACACACTCTGTAAAAATTCAAACCTGTTGATAGTAAAGAGGCAAAAAAAAATTTATTTCATTTTATTTCATTTCTTCCTAGAGAAAAAAAGATATTTCTGTAGCATCCAGGTATCTTATCATGTAATAAAAATAACAATACAGTTGTCAGGAAACCACAGCTAGCTTTAGGATAGTAGTGTTTATCTCCTTACAGAGAGAACATAATGACATCATATTATCTCTGTATCTTGTTGCTAAGTTTGGTTATTATATCTACAGTTTTTAAGTAAGTCTATGGAAAAATACATTTTTAAATTTTCTCCTTAATCAATTACTTTATCAACATTTATTAGCATGCTAGCTGACAATTGCTTTTATTCATTTATTTGATAAACATAAAAAGTTATGATGAAAATAGTCAACATTAATATTTTAGAATTAAAAACAAACTCAGCTACCACAACTTTATCTTATCAATTTTTGCCTTTACTTTCTTCCTCTTTACTCTTCCCAACCACTTTTACATCTAGACATCTACTGACATTGCTCTTTCTACTTCTCTCATCGCACATGGCATCTTACACTTGCTTTCCAATGTTGCACCATTTTCTGCACAACCATCTTCATAAATAATTCATGGCGGAAGAATCTTCAGTTTCTCTCCTTACCTGGAGGGTAGGTTCATTCCCACTGTACCAGTAGGCAAGTCATTGACATGCATCACCCCTTGTCATACTTGTTCATTCAGAACGAGCTATATCCTTCTTTTTAGCTTTTCCTATCACAGTGTGCTCATTATACTATATGAATTTACTGTCTACTTAAACATGTATCTAACCTTGTTTCAAAGTCTAGACTCCCCAAGCCACCCCTGTTAGCGGCTGAGATCCAGGGCTCTGTGAGGCAGGAGAGTCCCAGCCTAGTTTACTGCTCGGTGTAGACCCGTGGCCTTCTCCTGTAACGACTGGGCATGGGTGAGGCCAGCGATGCTGCCTCCCAGTCTAGTAACAGAAATCCCAAACTTGGCTGTTCCCAAGCAGAATATTAATCTGAGCATGAGCTAGAGCTACACAGGTAGAAGGCACGTGGTCATGGGCTCAGCACATGTAAGTTTGAGAAATAAAGTTTAGCTCCCATTAAGTGTCAAAGGGAAATTTATCTCTTACACAATGTAAAACCAGATTCTACCACAGTATGAGGCTATTTCTCCATTTGTTTCTTTTTCTTCCAAAGTTAGATAGTTTCCCTCCCTCGCTTGTTCATTTTTTACTATTTCTGGTAGGCTGAGAAGTATTGCTCTGGTAGATTTTAATGTATTGAATACTGAAGAAAATGTTTTTGTTTCATCACTGCTCACGCTGCAAAATCTGGGTTTCCACTATGCATTTGGCCTTTCAGTTTCCAATTACACACACAGACACACTATTAAAATGTAGAATACCTTACACTACCTGTACCTTTCTAGACTCTACTGCTTATAGGAGTGATTTAAACAGCACCTACCACATCAGCTAGACAACTCAGGCATTATTTTATACACATAATGGGGACAATCTGTTATTAATGAAGCTTAATTAGTTCACCTCATTTTCCTTGTTCAGTTCTCTCAGTGGCTGAGCACAAACAATAAATAAATGAAACTGGAAAAGTTTTTGAAGAACTCAACATAAGCATGGCCCGAGCTCCCCAAGACAGAAGCTGCGTGAGCCCATCATGCAAAGACAACACCTCTTCTAGGCTTTTTCTTTTAAAAAGCCCTTTTGAAAGAGTCTTATCTCTGATGGGTGAGGGGCTAGTGAGTCTCACCAGAGCAGATATCCCGTTAATACCGCAGTCTGCAGCTCTCCTCTTGACCTGTTGAAACTGTCCCTCTACAGCAGCAGAAACAGAGTACCACATACACCAGAAGCCCTTCCTCAGAGGGTCCTAGGGCAGGGCACAGGCTTTAAATAACAGCAGAATTAGGAGAAGTCACTGAAGTTAAGAATTGTCTACACGTCTAGTCTCTGGGGTGGCGTTCAAAATACATTACAAAATAACCATCACTTTTGGTTACTGGCAAAGAACTGTTTCAAAACTTGTTTTGTTTTGTTCCCTTCTGCTGACAGAATTTCTAGGTTCTCATATGGAATGGATACGTCTGGTTATAGGTCATGAAATGAACATATATGAATGCTTCCAGGCCTCCTGAACCCCTATGGCAGTTTATAAGGCCCTTTGAAGTTAAAACTATCTTAAGAAAACCCTTGTGAACAAGAGGACTTACCATCAGAGAGGAAACTTCACACATCATCTATTCTATGCTGATAATCCCATGTATAATCTTTATCTGTACACTTTCTAGGGGTACTTTCACTCTAGAAACTAACTACTGCAGAACAAACTTCTGAAAGACTTCAAGTGAAAGTCCATCAGTACCAAGTGCTCAGGAGAACGTGTTTTTCTTCTTTGCATGCCTGCTTTCTACTGTGGTACCTATTGAAAAATGTCACTGTTGTGATAGTGCAAGGCAATATCACCGATGAAATATTCAGTTTAGGAAATATGACGTGAAAATCTTACATATATTAAATCAATCTACAATGCAGATTACAAGGGAAGACTGTCTGGGTTCAAACAATAAAGTAGCACACCCAGCCTCAAACCTGGAGTGTGCTTAGAAACAGATCTGCTCAGAAGAGGACTCTCTCTCGGCACTGGTAACTTCAGGCCTGATGCAAATAGCACTAAACAATTACCAGGCACTAAGTAAGTTCTGGATGCTCAGAGGTACCTCTGATAAGACAGCAGGAGATTTTCAGAGAAGATGGATTTCTATATTTCAGGGCATAAACAAGTGATCTCAACTCCATAAGCTCCCACCCTTGCAAATATTAATGCTGAGATTTCACTAATTTTGAAAATCAGGTCAGTTGTTTAAATCCCTCACTATCAGTGTGCACAAATTTGAAATTCATAGACGTAAGTAATGAGATGCACAGACTCTGTGAGGGTGACCAGCCATGCTTGAAAAACCCAACAGACATAAACAGACGATGGGAATGAGCTGGGGGTGGGCAGCAGGGAAGGTTTTGAAAGGCTTAAAAATCTCCTAGCTTGGAAAGAAGAGAGAGGGAGGGAGGGATGAGGCACAGGGCAGGTCTCTGAGAAGGTGCCAAGAGCTGCTCCTTGGGAAGAGTGCTACAGCCTAAAATGAAGGAGGACAGTAGAGGTTTTGAGGACAGGGTAGAGCTGTCCCATTCTCTTGTTTGTCCAAATGTGATACACTAATTCTGAAATTTGACACTGGAGTGGCAGTGCCCCTTTCTGATCCCGTGGGCAGCACAAAGGACCCCCAGGGAAGCAAATCGTGAATGACTGGAGACGAGTGCTCAGAGGGTAGAGAAAATATGGTTTGGCTGCCAGTGCTGCTCCAGATGCTGTTGCTGAGCTGAGCTGGCCAGGTCTCGGCTGTAAAGAAGGGAACGTTGTGGCTGCCATAAATTACATTGTCAGCCAGAGGGATGCTCCAGCAATGCTGAACCACTGCCGCCTCGGAGAGAATGCCAAAATGCCAGCCCCCAGCCTGTGAGGTTGCAGGCAGGCAGATGCAGTAGCTATGTGTCCCCTGGGGGGTTCCCACTGCTGGAGCAATCCTCAGAATTGCGGATAAACCATATTAAAGGCTGATTTGCTTGTCAGTCACTCATACCACTACTTCAAAGCTAATGATCTGGTTGTTAGCATCTTTGAAAATATCAATTGCTACCAAAAAATAAAAAAGAAATTTTATGTATCCCAAGCAGCTAATGCCCGTAAAAAGGTCACATAGCATAAAAGGGATTGCCAAGGAAAAAGAAGTATACTTTCAAAGCTCTCAGCAAGAATTAAACTACAAACTGATTGGCTTAAGTAATCTGCACAATTAGCCCAAAGGCAGTTGAGAGCGGTTCCATATATTCAATGTCATGTGTCAAAGTTTCATTGTTTGAAATGGAAGTGGCTCATAAATTTCAAGAAAGTGCAAGAGCAAGCCAAGCAGGGGACAGTTAATTGCATGCTAGAAGAAATAACATTTTTAACAAGCAAGTTTACAAGAACTACAATAACCAGAAGGAAGAAACAAAAAAACAAAAAAAAAACCCTTTGCGTTGTCTATCCTTGGAACTATTTGCCTTTTATCAATCTGTACTGCCTGCAGAAATCTCTCAGTTGCCTTCACAGTGTAATCTTTAATTCTCATTAGCAATGGGGAGGCCAGTTTGCAGTTTGATAATGCAGAAAGTTTATTTCCATACAGCATCCTTAGCTTTTCTGAATAAAGCACAGACGCTGCGTGTACATTTGACCAAGGACACTGGCAAAAGTAAGCATATGCTATGCAAATTGTGTTTTATTTGCTAGAGCAACAGCATTTTTGCTGTTCTTCAAGTCTTTCATTAATAGGCTTCAAGATAACCATATCTGTTGGGCTTGCTGTAGGAAGGATATGTTAAGGACTATGCAGTGTATAAGTCAAGCATCTGCCTGGAAAGATACAGGTAGTTCTGAATGACAAAAAGGAATAGATTGTCTATTGTGTGTGCGTGTGTACAGACATTTATAATATCTGTCTTTTACAAACTAAGGTGTTGATTCTCTAAGTGCCTATGCATATACATGTGAGTAGAACAACCGATGTTAACTATGACTAACTTATATGTCAAAAGTGAGGCATGTGTGTGCTTGTAGACTTGAAGTATAGAAGAATAATTTCCACACACACTCTTAGGCAGGAGTAAGAGCCTCCGGACATTGCAGGATTGACAGCATGCCAAACTCTCTGGAGAGTTTGTCAGTGGAAGGTTTTTTTTTTTTAAACTTGTAAAACAAGAATTCCCAGAAGACGGGGAGTCTGCAGGCAATTAGGACGAATCCATAATCCTCTACAGAGTGCGCTTGGCTTTTATCAAGACAGCACATAGCTCTGTAGACATCAGTGTTATCACACATGCTGGTGCAAGTGAGAGAGTAAGATCACACTCCATCACAGCCTGAGCTTCAGTTGTGTTGCCCCACTAGAGGATTTTCCTTATTTTTGCATGTAGAAACATTCAGAAGCTCCAGACCTTCATATTGTGCCTAGGGGAAGCATGTTGTTAGACTTGGAGAAAAGAAAGTTCTTTCTTCTAGCAGCCTTTAAAATTCACCTAGCTCATCAAAACACAATAAAACTGTTAACACCTCCTCAGATATCCTATTTTCTCATGCCATCCTTCAGGTGCTCTGTATGTGCTTCCCTGTTTAGTAGGTGCAGGATACATTTTAAGAGCCTCGTGAATTATTTTGGGCAAAGCAAGAGGAAGGAAACTCCTGATGTCTGAGGAAGGTTAATGTGGTAGTGGCTCCACAAATGGGTATTCTGGACCTCTGCCTGATCCTTTGTCCTTCCCAATCTCCTTTCTATTTATGTACAAATTCCAAGCAGGCAGCTGGAGAGTGGGAGGCAGGGAAATGGGACAGAGCCATGTTTGGACTCATCTCTTTCTAGACAGCATTGCAAAGACCTGCTGCTGGTTATCCAACCTTTCTGGAAAGCAGGTGAAATGGGAAGTGACTACCTAACACTTCTAGGATTAGAAACCCCACCTGAGCTTGCTGGAGCAGCTTTCTTGAGGCAGTTAGCGAAGCTCTCCAGGGTGAATTGTGAAGGATTTGCAGTGTGGAGTGACAAGACTTGCCTTGCAGCTGAAAGGAGTCACTGGTGTTTCCCATACTACTTGGCACAGAGTTAGAGTATGACAGGAAACTAAATGACATGAACAGAGAATATTTAGAAACCAGAGAAATGGCAGAACACGCCTGTTTCCTAACCAGTAAGATTCTTGCATTATCAGCCCTGTTAAGTCTATCAGCTATCAGCTGTTATTATTTTTTCCTTTGTCTTTGGTGCTACCTATGGCACGTAAATCTTGCATGACACAGGAGGAAAGCAGAGATAACTCATTTGAACTGGGAGGTCCACTTTCAAAAGAATGAAGGTTACAGGTGATATAGGGGGGAGTGCCAGAGACAGATACAGTACATGAGACAAGCTCCTGAGCTTGTCTTGAGACAGACCTCTACACAAATATTCATTTTCTTCAAAATGAACAAAGGATGCTAGAAAAAAACACAGCATGGATGTCCTCACAAAGAGGACATCCTCAGACAGCTTTCACAGCAGCTGGCAAAGGAAGTCTTGTAGATGTGAGCTCATCAGCTTTATTGGATTACATGCCTGCATTTCTCAGGTTTGTTTCAGTTTTGCAAATTTTGTTTTTGTTTTGAGCCTTATTGCTCCAAAAGGATAAAATTAGAAAGACAGCTATTTACAAAACTCATTCCAGCATTGTTCTAATATTAGAACTTTTTCCTTTTTTTCCTTGGTACTGCAAAGACTTGCATTCATTCAATTACATCTGTTTACTTTGCGTTAGTATATCCCTCGTCAAATCACCATGTATTGCTTCCTCATTGTAGTATTTCTCATATTTCAGATATTAGCACGGAGAGGATCATACCTTTCAGTGGGGAAAAGAGCATTAGAGCCACCTCACAAAAAGTGTTTCTCATGGAAACACATTTTTGCAGATTTTTTTCTCTTTTGAAACACTTTCTGTTTTTCCAGCTTGACATTGAAGAGTTTTGGTTAGCATGTATGGGTCTTTCTTAAAAAAGAAAAAATTGTGATATTTTTTGTTCCTTTCTCCCAATATCTTTTGAAAATAATTGGCAAAAAAAGCTGCCTAGGCGCTTAGCTTGTATCAGTCCCAAGGGAAATAAGATATTTAAGAGTTAGACATCTAAATAGCCTAACTAATTGCCTTCTGACAATGAGACTTTATGGAATAAGCCATCCAACCCACACAATTGTCTTCCTTACCTTCAAAGGGTACAATTACAGCTGTCAGAGGGCTCCTTGGCCAGTTAGAAGCTGAGAGTTAACTGGGGTCAGAGGGATTGCCAAATATCTAGATTTTCATAAATATATCTGATGTCAATCTTTACTTTCCACAAGTTTTGATATATAGATTTCATAAGCTTAAAAAAGGAACACCAGCTGAGATACAGATACTTTCCACAGGATCGGCTACTAATAGTGGGTACTTTCTCTTCTTTTGACAGTGACAGAATAGTATCAGCAGGCTAAAAGCTGTTATAAATAGTGGCACATATTCTGGGTAGGTATAAATGCATCCTGTCTAAAGAGGTTCCCTTTCCTCAGCAGCTACCACAGTTAGTTAATCCAGTGTTCATCTTCAGAGGCTCTTTGGGAGACTGAAGTGGGAGCATGCACCATCTCCCCGTACAGTGCAGAAGTCCTGCTCAAAGGCAGGCTCCAGAGGACTGCGAGAGCAAGATCTGGGAAAACACAAAAGCTTCACGGCAGTGCAAAACCTTGACACTGTCCTCTCCAGAGGAGAGGGCGTACAGAGCTGTGGGGATTGCAGCCCAGAGATGCCAGGGTGGCCACTGGGGAGCCACGTCCACTGGCTGAGTTCCTCTGCTGGCCAGGGAGGTCTTGTCCTCTGCCAGTTTGTCCCAGTCATTAGAGCAAGCCTGAGACCTGCAGCAGTGTGCTACACTGAGACAACCAAAGTCACTAACTGGACATTGCAAAAGTTATGCTAATTAGAGGGTATAGGCAAGAAACACAGTCAAGAGTTGGACTAGAGGAACACAGAGTATGTCAGGCCAGGGTATATGTCAAGGGCACGCTTGGATGTTAGAGGTCCAGAAGACAAGGGTCGCGTGCTGGAGAGGAAGCCAGAGCAAAGCAAGGTCAGAAACAGGAACCAGGGTTAAATAAGAAGAAACATGCCTGCAAGTTTAACAACAAAAAAAAAAGAGCTGCAATGACGGCTCCTCTGCTGTCTGGGTGGGGACAAACCTTGGGGTATTAGGTTTGTTAGGCCCTCAGACCCACAGAAAAAACCTGTAGCCAGGCTGTAAGTCACTGCAGGCAGGGCCTGAGTGAAGCCAACACTGCAAGGGAGAACGAAAAAATATAATATGGCTCTGAAAACCACAGCTAAATAATGTGTTGTTTTGGCTAATTATATATTAAGAACCTTATTCCCAGAGACAAGCAGAGCCTAGTTTAAATTAGCACATTGCTTGATAATTAAGAAATTTCCTACAATAACAACAACACAACGACCCACAACCAATACTGCGAAAATCTTTTTGACTATCTGCTAAGATCATTAATTAGATGAATTACTTGTCACAAATATTCTATCAAGTCAGTGGTGGTGTAAATCAAGACGTAGCAACTGTTGATGAGCAGACAGGACAGAGACTTTACATTATAAAACAGAAAAAGTGTGAATAATAAATGCAGACTATAAAAACCACATCAACATGTTAATCAGTACACTGTGCATTCTTCAGCACCTCGTGTACATTCAGTAATCTTAAAGTGTTGCATGTATGATATAGCTAGAATTGATATTACTTACTCTGGGTGCATGAGACTATGAGGTGACCATGAGGTGAGGCACTGTGATGTCTCTAATAGTTTCAAATGAGAGAGACATACAGCTAAAATCCATGTGGAGATGGAGTGGAGAAATTTGCTCTCAGTGATTCTGGTCCTATTACCACATCCTTTCATTTTATTCAGTTTGGCCTCCCCCATTCTGAAACATATTAACACTTTTTCAATCTATAAATATGGGCATGACAGGTCCCAGAGGATATTGCAGAGCTGCTTTTAATAGCTCTTTGACTTGTTTCTAGCTAGTTGGTGGGGAAGATAAGGGTCCTGATGATGCTTCATGAGAACATATTACCTGTTGTTTCTGTGTGATTCACATGTTCATTTGAATCCATCCCCACTTACTGCTTGGATCCCCTCTTCCAACATTGTCTGTCAGAAACTTACTATGGCAGTAGTTTCTTTTATTGCTTACAAATTTACTGCTCCTTTATATAAGCATCCTTCTCTTCCTCTATTATGAAACACAGTCAAAAGAACAGATTGATCTGTTTACGCTATACCCATCATACTCAATCAAGTTCTCACTACATCTTCTTTTTCCCAAGATAAACAATCCTTGGTTTTGCATTCTCCTCATTAAATACAAGTCTCATCAAATCTGGACTTCGTTATTCTTTTTTGGACCTTTTCTAAGTTATGTTCTTCCTTGAGATGAGAAACAATGTTGAAGAAAATATTCCAGATGATATATTATTAATATACATACATATTCTGCTTGTACTACTTGATTCAGTAGTTTCCATCTGCATTTAATGAGTTTCTATGAGTATTTAATGAGCATTAATGCATGATTTTCACTGCTGCTGTACACTTCACTGATATCCAGAAACTCCTGTTTTTCCATAGTCCCAGCTCAGAGACTAGCAATATATGAATATTTGACATTATTTTTCCAACATCTACAACTCTCATATACAATCAAATAAAAACATCTGACTTCAGCTACATATTGCCCAATATATTTAAATCTGTTTAAATTATTTATACAAGTTTCTTATAATTTGTCTTTATTTTTACTGACCAAAATCACTTAGAATCAAAGTTTATCAGTTCATGCAACATGTGCACATTCATTAGGAAGGCATATATATGTATGTGTATACAAATTATATATATGTAAATGTGTGTGTGTGTGTGTGTGAGAAATTTTAATGAGTTTACTTTTAAAGGAATCATTAGAGACATGGGGCACTTTAAGGTCTGATGTTTAGGTAGCTAAATAGAATAAAGATTGTAACTTAAAGAAGCTCTGCTAGCACCTGTGCCTGGATGTCACCACCTCTTCTAACTACTTACTGGATCCTCCCAGGTCTCAAAGCTTAGGGTTAGTCCTGTTGGGCAGGCAGGTAAATAAGGCTTTCACTGAAGAAGGTTATCCTGCCAGATTTGCTATGGCATTGTCAACTCACTAGCAATTCAAACCACATCAGTATAGCTATTTCTGCTAGGAATTGGTACAGGTATTTCAGCCTATACATCAGGCTGAAAGGGTGCAGTTACTTGATCTCCTTACCGGTGTAAAGGGAGATGCACATGGCGAACACAGCAGCTGTTTTTGTAAAGTGTGTGAACTGGATACTAATGCCCAACACAGATTCCTGCATCTGCTGTTATCCATCATCCCCATGTGCATTTCCAGATAAGCTAACTATGTATGAGCCTTTTGGCTACAGAAAAATTGCATGTCTGCTTACCTTCTTGAAACTTTCCTTGCTCAAGTTGCTCATCTTTTGTATCCAGAAGATCTCTGCCAGCAGAAAGGTGTTATCTTGGTGTGGAAGATCTTGTAAAACAAAAGAAAGAGTAATTGACTATATTTCTTTTTGTGCTGGTTGTTTTTCCAGCATGCACAATGTAAGAACATTTCTACAAGTTAAATTAGATAGAGCTTTAATCCTAGTACTTTCCTGTTTGTCAAAAACAAGGCTTCCTTCAGTGAAGATGTATTTTAGTTTTAAGATTCTCTCACGAGGTACTCATTTCTGAAGGGATTGCAAATATGAATACTGTACAGGAGCATGAGGCAGGAGCCAGCCTCAGCAGCACAGAGCAGGGGGAGGCCAAAGCCATGGACCGAGTGGCCCGAGAGGATGACAAGCAGCAGACAGAGGCTTCCTGGGGAGCTCTGCAGGGTAGCTGCCTGATGTCTCTCTGCTCATCTTGGCCTCCTAATATTTCAGAACTGACATTTCAGTGACGCCTTCCCATAACTCTGAGAGCTGAATGCATTTGGTACATAGGTTGCACAGGAGAGTGAGAGTGTAAGATCTGCTCAGGTTGGGTCCCTAAGTTATTATGTGTATGGACATGAAGGGCTAGGTACAGTACAAAAGATAAATGCATCATATTTCTAATTCTCTAAATGCATCACATTTTTAATTCTCTAACTCTGATGTTCCATGTCAAGCTGGTCACCAAGCCCTCAATAACAGGAGTTTACATTGGCCCACATTACTTTAGTCCTTTCTAATCCAGCTAGCTTCACTAGCTCCAGGATTCCTGGAGAAAGTAAAGGTATGTGCACAGACATGCCAAACCTTGAAGTACAGCCCTGTATTTCAGTGCTCAGTGGTGTATGCTTTCAATCTGAATTTGGGTCTTTGGGAAGGCAGACACAAGAACTGACTATAGCCATCTAAATGTGGCCATCTGTATCCCAGCCTTTAGAGTTTCTCACTGACCCGCACCAGAGGCACAGGCAGACCATGCTCTGCAGGGTGCTCCACTTCCACAGCAATGTCAAAAGAGACCAATTTAGGCAACAAATACTCTTTACAGGCAGAAGGCAAGGATTAAAAAAGGCAGATGGCCTGAGGCCCACCAGATCCTCCCAGGAGCTTCTAAGGGTACAAGTTTAGGTTTCAGAGTGCTGGCTATTTCTTCAGTGCTCCCAAGAGACAACAGGGAAGGAGCCAAATCAGTCCTCCCCCATGACCACATAGGAAACATCTCTGATGCAGCGCCTATATTCACTGCCTGAGGTTAGGTAATGTGAATATTCTCCCTCTTCATGAACATCCTAAAAAGACACTCTGCCTCTTTAGAGTATACAGATTATCCTGTCTTTCTGCTGTTTGAGCTGTGTCCCCTTTTTTTGTTTTTGTTTTTGTTTTTGTTTTTTTGCTTTTTATTCATGACACCTACTTCAAGTCTTTCAGATTTATCTTCTTTGAAGAATATGGTCTTTGTGGCTTTTACAATGCATTTGTGGCTTGCATTATAGGTTTTGAATATACGCACCCAAAAGCCACCCAGGAAGCTGGCAACATTGAAAAATTAATTACCTTGTACTGAAAGGCGTTCTGCATCTCAGGGATCCTCATCAGAATGGATAGAGCAGAGGAATTTATTTCAGTGGAAGTAAGCTGGGACTCTTAATGCAATTCCTACGGACATGTCGCTTAAACACAGGTTTGCCAAACCAACTTCCTTGTGTAAACACCAACTTCATCATATTAATTACACTGTAAAATTCATATGCACTCACTCAATATTTACAAATGATCTGCTTGCAGAGGATCTTTATTTTTGCTGAACTGCACACACATACTTTGCGGCCCATAATAAAGAGTGTGACAGAAAGAGGTTTCAATACCAGCTGACCCAAGCCTATAAACATTTGAAGAAAGCTGCAATTTACTCAGCTGAATTCATTTTCCCAACTGTATATTTCAGGGTAGAATGTAATTTCAAGGTCTAATGGCTAATAAAGTTAACCTGGACACTGGAGAAACAAAAGGTGCTAAAATTGGTGCAAATTCCAGTTTGGATCCATTCATATAATGTGGGTGATTTTGGCCTAAGCCTGCTACTAGCATAGATCTCCTATGACTAATGCCAAATCTTCAATTTTCAATACCCAAAAGAGGGTTGGATATGGCTATTTGCAGTGGCTCCACTGGGAGAATCTAATACATCCTAATACATGGAGGGTCACAGTCTTGATTTTTGCTCTGGGGTCCTTGAAACCTCTGCTCACCCATATGCCTCACTGGAGACCCTGCCTTGACAAGTGGTCTCGACTGCGCAGAATAATGCAACATTGGTGATCAGTGTGTCTTGATTCACTGCTCTTAATGGCTAAAACGTAGCCGTTTGAAACCACTGCAGCTGAAGAAGAACATCCCTGTGGTGTGCATACAGTAATACAACTATAAAAGGGCTACAAGAGTATTTGAATTAATTTAACATTTTCATTTCTCTGCCTTAAAGCTGCACTCCCAACAAACACAGTTAGATTGAAACTAAACTGAAGCATCGATATGTTAGTATAAAGCTATTTCTGCTCTGTCCCAGGAGGAGTTTTAATGTCTGTGATTACCTGGGGCTCTTGCTGCAGGCATTTCTGTGTCACTAGGTCACTGCAGCATAAGCACCTACCAGCAGCACCTGGAGTATCTAAAATAGCATGTGGGTAAGAGATTACACAACAGCATTTTATTTGTTCTAATTTTGTTCCATGGTTAGATAATCCTCCCCCAAACCATGATATTCAGCCACATTCCCTGAGCCTCACTTAAGTGAGCCGTATTACGAAAGCCTGCCCACCTCTTGCCTTGCTCAGGCCCTGCTTTCAGTCGCTTATAACCCATGAGTTGGGGCTAACATTTCTGAGGCTGAGCGGAGTGCATGAGGCATCGAGGGGAGCAGAGGGAGGCAGAGCAACTGGGAGCACAGGGAGAGAAAGTGGGGTCAGAAAGTGTGAGTTTGGGAGCAGGGAGGAACTGGGGGAAGAATGAGCTGGGAGGAGATGATGGGGCGAAGATGCCAGGAGCTGGGAGTGTGGGGGCAAGGGGCAAACGGCTGTTTGGACGCAGGCGTCCAGGAAGAGAAAACAGAAGAGATGAGGAAAAGGAGCAGGGGGATGTTGGAAGACAAGGATTAATTGTTGAATTTTTGGCGTTCCTACTACTGCAGCAAGGACAATCCCCAGATGACACATGGTTTATTGTGTTCAGCCTAGAAAGGTACCATCATTTGACAGTCTCAGCTGCAAGGAAGCTCTTTTCCCTTGAATGAATGAAGAGCCAGCTGGCTCTTCATTGCCAAAACCTAGGTGAAAATCAGTTCAACAACTGAGCTCTGCTTATTTTGTGCTCTTCCCTTGTGAGAACTTCTGTTCTGGCTTTGTGATACTCACTTGTGATTAAAGCTGTGAGTTGGGGAAATGCTGAAACAGAAGGAAGGAGGTTTTTAAAGTATTCTCTGCAAAAGAGCTGAAAGTATACATTTTGAACTTTTCTTAGGGCAAACAATCTTCAATTCGCTAAACTGCAAGAGCTTCCAGAACTTAGGGCTGAAACAAATCTCTTATCTTTGTGTGCTTGTCAAGAATGGGAATTCAGTTTATAACGAGTGGTTCAATCTGGATTTACTAAAGAAAAAAAAACAGCATTGAAACATCAGGGAAAGCTACAGTTCAATTTTGAAGAGGCTTCAGATGCAAGCAAAGGGCCAGATCCATGAAAGGGTGTAGGGACAGATCCAAAAAGGGATTCTGGTGCATGAAGGGGAATGTGGCACCTTACCCTCAAAATGTGATCTGCTCAGCTAAACTCCATAGTGCCTTGCCTTTTATCAGAAGACTCCTGTATCCACTAAAGCTATTTCACCCTGCAAAAAAGAATTGGGGTTGTGCTGTGCCCAGTGGCAAATCAAGCACTAAGGGCATGGAGTGGAGGTGCAGATTTTGGCTGCCATCCTTCCTCGGGACTTACCAGCTCCAGTGTCCTTGGCAGATGTCCCAGCCTTTCTCCCCTCTCCCTCCCAACAGCACAGTGCCCAGGGCAATCTCCTGGCAACCAGAAGAAAGATGTGGGTTCAAATCCCTTTGGGAGAACGGTCATTCATGTTGTGGGAGAACATGCCCCTGTGAAGAGGGCAGGGATATGACTATCCGCAGGTGCCAAGAGGTAACAGTATCACCCCTCCAGTGACCCAACACACCAGCCTGTGGCTTTTCTGCGGTAACAACAGCACGTTGAGAGAACAGTAGTGATGACTTCTCCCCAGCGGTACACCATTTTCATTGCTGAGCTCATTGCAAAGCCCCATTTTAAAAGGCCAAATCAGAACTAAGAAAGAAGCAAAGCAAAAACCAAGAGCTGATCAGGAAGACAAAACTCCAACATGAAAAGCAAAGCAAGAGGCTGGCAATGAAAGGTTGGCCAAGCGGGGCTGCAGGGTGCGTATTTCCCCTGGGAGCTACCACCAGGGCCCTGCGTTGGAGGTGGAGGTGATGCAGCTGCGCTGGCGATGCTGTGAGCACGTGCATGGGCTGAGCACCCTGCGGCTGGGATGGGGCCAGCCGGGGCTGAACGGCTGGCTTTGGGGCTGGAAAAGCCCATTTCCCCTGCACTCCTGGAGGTCTGCAGGAACACATTGTCTCTAAGCGACCAAGCTGTGACTGCTGTGGATCCTTAACCTCTCCTCGATCTGCTCACTTTATGTGTCCCACTAACAGCCAGGGCTTAAGTCTATTAATACTCTCCCAAAGGGGTGACCTGTAAATCTGGGCTAGAGCAGCAATGAACCAACGGTCTGGGCTGTCTGGAAACGGTCACCAAAACTGTGACCCAAAGTCTCTCAGGGCACAGGAGTTTGGGTAGAGGTAGTGGGAAGGAAGAAAACTGAAGAAAAAAAACAACAACGATTCATTTTGCAGAGATTTTATAGAACAAAAGGGATTCAAACCAGTTCTTCCTCCCAACAGAATTAAAGTCATTTATACAAAACAGGCAATCACCTGGACGTGATAAGAATCACACTCATAAATGGGAAAGGGGACAATTGTTAATCCTCTCTCTAAAAGGGAGGAAATGCAATTTCATAAAAAAGAAAATATGCAAAGTATAAAACCAGAAACCAGAAGCTGGTGACTATTTAGGACAATACAGCAGTTCATACACCCAGAACAAAACATCTCTGAATACCTGCGATCTATGCCCTGATCACCCAGCCTTGACTCTTCAGCCAGGCCCAGGCAGGCGAGCTAGGTCACAGCCCTGGGGCCTCTGCATTTGTGTTTGTTGCCTGTCTCCCATCAGCTGTTGGAGGGCTGTCTTCTACAACGGTAAGTTCTTTGTAATAGGGGGTGGTATCTCCTTATTTTTTGGATGGTCCCTTGCACTACCCAGCCTTTGCTTTCCGTGAGGTTTTAAAGTGCTATTGCCACATACCTGGAGAAAATAAGGAATGCACTTTATCTCTGCTACCAGCACTTACGATTTGACATTCTGATACTACAAACTGTCTAACTATCTAGAAAGACTGTCTGATTATGCCATAAAAAGATGTCATTACAATGTTGGATTGAAAAGAAAAACCCTTAAACTCATTACAATGTCATTATTAGGTGGGACAACCATAGCAGAAGGAGGTTGGTATATGTGTAATGGATCTTGCGTATGCACAAAAGTGGTATCATCCCTCCTGGTGATGCCATTAAGATGCAAGATTACAATGGCTAAACAATTTCAGTGGAACTCTATGGAGACCCCATTGAGCTACAGAAATGAAACAAGATTCTGCTGTGCAGAAGTCCCACTACCATTTAAAAAAGTAAGAAAAATATATATCATCTTTGGTTTCTATTTTGCTCCAGAGCCTCATAAAGTAAACCTCCCACCTTTTTTAGTGTTCCCACGCATGCCAGCAGTTGGAGGCTGCTCTTCTTGCTCTTACTACACAATGTGCACAACTGGTACAGAGTGTGCAAAAGCAGAGGATCCTGAGCAGGAGGGTTAGCTTCACTTCAGAAAGTCTAAATAAGGTGTAATACACCTTCATATAGCTAGGTACCTTTAAACCACCGTCAGCAAACAGGTAGGTGCATAGCAATGAAACATACAACATCATATGCTGGAAAAATGCCCTGTCTTTGTTAAACACAGAATTGGTTATAAATGTTTGTACATCTTCACTGGGAAATATTTTCTGTGAACCTTTGGCTTGGCCTTTGTCCCATCCTTGAGGGAAGACATAAATACCTTGTGCATTAGGATGAACTTAACTGTTACAGGAGTTTGCTTGGAGAGCTGAGTGGCTATGAAACCCCCAAGTTTCTTCAGTTTTTTTCACTCATGTTTCATGGCAGCTTCCATTCGCTAGGGTCCTGTTGCCAAACAATATCATAACTTTTTTTTTCTTTAACAAATTGTTGTACACAAAACCACAGTTGTATTTAATGCACTTGAAACTTTTCGGTTTCTCAGCTGAACCCTGCAAAGCGCCAGCATCTTTGAGCACTGTGGAGGTCACGGACAAGAATTGAGGGCTTTCAGTGCTAGCCTGGAGAGCTGTGATTAAAATGAGTACTGAAATGGTTTGTGAAGCTCTCAGCTGTGACCCCACTATCTGTTCTGAAGACAGAAAATACCACCACCAGCTCTTACTTAAATACAATAAAACATCTTTGACAAAAGATGTGCAAAAGCCTGAACTCAAAAATTCCAGAATCAATAAATGATAAACTAACACAGAACCTGCCTCTTTCCCTCACTATGGATGAGTCCATCCTACTGTCTGCAAATGTCCCCACACAGCAGTCAAAAGCTTAGTGTTGCACTTTGCATGCACCAGCTTTTTCTGAGTAACATCTGCTTCCCATTAGCTGTAACTGACAGCTTACATCTATTTTATAGCAAAGCAGTAACCATACCATTGTGGTAGCTGGAATACAGTCTGGTGAATAACATCCACTTTCATGACAAATAAACTGGAGCTTCTTTTGTTTTCTATTTTATCCAGCTGCAGACAGTAGAAAAAACTGTTCAAAAGCTCAGGCAGGTTTAATGTTACATTCAGAGTAATTCCTGAAATCATCCATCAATTCACAGTGGTATTTTTCTACCCATTTCCAATCCCTTCTGAAATAGTAACAGGAAAGATATTGCTTTAAAAGAACTGTCTAGGGGAGAGGCCTTCATCTCCTGCTGCACCTACATGGGAGAGGCTCCCTCCGCGTTTCAGAGGTGTTACCTGTGCTCATGAAGGCAAACGTTGGCCATTTCAACACATGGGTGGATTGGCTGAGGTGGGAACTACCAAAATCCATACAAAGTGCAGTCTGTTCTTTCGGTTTTAAACGTATTGATAATGTTTGATGAATGCTGTGACTAAATATGTGATTATATTGGAGACAAGTTTCTCTGAGCATAACTTCCTAATTTAGCTTTGTATATGCCGGAAATAGCTGCATATAGTCAAAGTGTAGTCTGAGGAGGGAACCTTGCCCCTAACAGGGCTTTCTTGGGAAACGCCCAGATCCAGGTGGCTCAAAGCAAGGGCTGGCCATTTGCCAAGACTTGTCCTATTCTCTGGATTAATTCCCAGAGTAATTTCAGGAAACTTCTTGGCCATTCTGCATAAAAAAACCACCTTTTTCTATAACAGATTAAGCCTTAAAATACCCACTTGGGAACAGACTTTGGAAGCAAATGGCTCTATAGAACAGTGTTCTGTGGCCCAGGGAAGAAAAAATCTGGGTAATGGTAAGAAATAAAATTTCTGCTTGCGTTTCCTTGGTTGCCTTCCTTTCTGCTTAGAATAAATGAGCTATTAGTGCTAAGTTAAGACAGATCACTTTGGCTTTCTGTGCAATATCTAGGTTATTTAGTGAGGTGGTAAACAAAGGCATGAATTCAGCCAAGATACCAGTCATTTGGGTCAGCTGATGACTGACATCTATCCAGGCAAGCTGCACTTGGAACTGAACAAAAGTTAGTGATCTAGCACATCCGAAATGTAAAGGTGGGTGCGTGGACCCGACTGCTGCGTTCAGGACAAAAATTCCACCGACTTTAAATTTTCACCGTTATTTGCTCAGGCAGAAGGAAAGGATTACTGTGGGAAAGCTCTCACTAGGTTTGCTAAGACCTGTGTCCATTTGTCAGATGACTCCTCCCCAAAGGGTATAGCAACCCAGTTAAATTATGTGTATACCCACAGCGTGTGGAAACCTCAGTTATAGCTTCAGATCCAATTGTAGTATTTAGTGGCATTTGGTTTGTTGTTGTTAAATGTTAAGAAAAAAGGAATAAAGGGAATAAATGGGAATTATGTTCATGCCCTCAGGGATTCAGGTGTGGAATGGACATGATTAGTACATGAAGGGGATTCTAGATGTGAATGGAGTCCTGGATTTATTTACTGCTGTTGTGGAATCCTATAGACCATATGATATACTTAGAATTGCTGATTTTAAGAGTTTGAAAAATCATGCTAGGCCTTAATATATACAGAAGCTGTCTTAGAAATTATGAGATTATTAACCAAGTTATTTAATTGCATTCTAGTTTGAAGGCTTTGCTCATTCTCAGCTCATATTTTTAGGACTTCTTGTGCTATCAGGAAGAAATCTAGATCAAAAGAAGCAAACGGATCACAGAGCAAGGACTGGAGATATCAGTGATCATGTAGTCCACCCTCCATTCCAATGGTCATATTCATCTGGATCAGGAGCAAGTTGCAGTACAAGTTTGGGATCAGGGTGGTGGCTGCAGGGAACTGCTCCTGCAGAAACAGGGGAGGGGAAAACTACGGGAAGAGGCAGTAGGCTGGGCTTGTGCACTGGGCACCTCCTGCCCAGCATCGCTTTCACATGCTCAGGGCAAGGTGCTGGGGAGGTCTGTAAAGAAATTCCATCAAAGCAGAGCGAAGAAAGTACATTCACATGTACACTAACACATGCAGACTCAGCATTTAAAGCCACTCTCCTATGTCCACACAAGCTGTTCCCCATGACAGCAAGGTAGATATGCCTGCTGTGAAATAAAGCTTCAATGGCACAAAACAATTATATTAGTAGCAAATGAATCTCTGGCATATACACATCCCTTATTGGACTCTACTAAGGAAATCCGCACTTTCACATGAGTTTATTAAGGCAACCATAACCCAAAGATAAATATTTCCTTTATAATATTATTATTGTATTGAGATTATACATATGATAAGAATGAATCCTCAGTTCACACATATTCTATCTGTCTACAAGCAGAGATGCTTCCAGTGCAGTCAGCCTCCTTCCTCACAAAGGCACTGTTTTCAGTCCAGGATAATTTCACCAACCTGATGTTGAAGGTGAACTGTGGTGCTATAAAATATCTTCTTTCCTTAGCACTAGGCACTGATCCAACTCAGAGTGCCAAAATCACAGTGATGGGCACTTAATTTTCTATTACTGTGACTAAATCTAGATGTTCAGAAAAACATTCCTAATTACAGATTGTTTTTGCTGCATTTGTGGATTTTGTATCTCCACTGAAAATTTAGGCCTAATCTCTCAAATACGGTCAGCTCCATTATCATCACTATTAGACTTAATGCATGAAGGTTTACAAAAAAGCTGGGGTAGTGACAGGCTGGAGAATAATACTTTGGTATTTTATTTACCATTATTTGTTTTTTACAGGCCACAAGTGCTTGTGTTATTAGTCCAACAGTTTTATGCAGTTACTTGGTCCTTTATATTCTGCTAATTACTTGGTTGTGCTGAATTATTGTAGGTCATGATATTTCCATACCACTATCTGGTAGCTTGCAGAAATTGGCTGTGGGCTGTTTCGGCACAGTGAATTCCTGCGAGTATAGCACAGTGCCAGGGCAACCAGACTCCAGCTCGCAGGCAGCTCTGCAGGAGATGCTCTTGGGAAGGCAGCCACAGCGCGAGGCTGCACCAGGGTGTGAGGCTGCACCTGGATGCAAGGCTGCACTGAGACACGAGGCTGCACTGGGCGTGAGGTTGCACCAGGGCTTGAGGCTGAACCTGGGCATGAGGCTGCACAGGGACACAAGGCTGCACAGGGACACGAGGCTGCACCCGGGAGAGAGGCTGCATTTGGGCATGAGGCTGCACCGGGGCACAAAGCTGCACTGGGGCGCAAGGCCGCACCATGGTGCGAGGCTGCACCCGGGCTTGGGGCTGCACCCAGGCATGTGCTTTCTGCGCAGGGCTCCCACACCCAGCACAGAGCACCTGCGGGAAGCACAGGCATCTCTAACGTACCCCCGCTGCAGTGGTGTGCCGCAGCCGCCCCCTGCTCTGGGATGCCGTGTGCCCGATGCAGGGAGGTCAGAAAACAGGCAACTCTGTCCCACATGCAGCATCCAGAGAGAGGCTGCGGTGTGACCGACATGAACGGTGTGGCCCTAACAACTGCATAGTGCTGATCGCTCTGGGGCTTGCTGTACACACAGCACTCGCTGTGCCGAATCCAGCATCACTTCCACCGCTGCCAACACCTTACCTTCACACAGAGAAGGCAGCGGAGAGCCAGACCCTTCAAATGGTATAAAAGCTGCACAGGAAGTAACAATCCCTGATCACCGTTTTCTTTAACCACTGAGGCCACTAGGAAAAAGAGGTTTTGCATTAACATTACTACTGCTTGCTGGAAGGCAGAGGTGTGTTATTTAGGTGCTAAATTCAGGATTGCTGATGTGACCTAGCAGTGAGGATAACACCAGCAGGCTTTGTGCCACAGAGCAGAGCAAAGTCAGCAAGGTGTCCTCCAGGGGAGGGGACGACAAAGACGGAGGGACAACCCTGTCACTTATCGGTACCATGCATACTACGTATATCCCTTGGCTAACAGCTTCCCGCTGTGACCTCTGAAATGTTTCCAGAGAACTCAGGCCTCATAACGATATTCCTAGTTTTGTTCTTAGTTGTCTTTCATGGACCTTGTAGAAGTCACCCCTGGATGCCACCAGATCACAGGTTGACAACCACTGCTCAGAGGCAACAGTGGAAAGATTTCACCTGCAACAAGCCCACAAGTGATGGATAATCGGGGAGGGAAAGGCTCTTTACCAACACTTCCCTTTCCTCCTCACCCTCCCAGCAGGATTAGTCATGCCTGAGAGTTTAATTTCTAGAACCAGTTAAATAATCTTGGATTTTGAGCTCTGGGAAAAAAAGGGGGAATCACACACACAAATTATCAGGAAAAAAGATAACCTTTTTTCTCATCTGACAGTGGGGATTCTCCCTCTCCCCATGCTTATAAATAATTATTGGTGGGGGCTACAGAACAGGATACTTTAGTCAGAGGTGCCCATATGGGGGCTGCTATCAAATTCCTACCCACAGTCCCCATAAGCAAGCAAAATTAAGGACAAAAGGTCCTCCAGTGAAGAGGTTCTACAAAGATCATTGAAAGTAGCGTTAGTGCTTATTTTGGTTAAGATGATTACACGATTTATTCTGAGACTTTGTTTTTTAACGTCAGTGTGTTTATTATAATCCGCCATACGGATTTGCCCTGGATTTAACATTTAGGAAAAGATTTTTAAGTTTGGAAAGAGAGCTCAGAAAATCCAGGACTTCAGCAACCAGACAAGAGATTTGATTTGCAATCTGTGCAGGATATATCTATTGCTCTCAGCCTGGCTTTCATTTCAGAAATCAGTACTAGCATGTGGAAAGCACTCAATATCACCTCTTCTTCTTTGAAGAGGAAATGTTTCTGTTCCGGCTTTAAATTGTTCCTGCACATTCTTGGCTGTCACTCTGCAGTCATCAAACCAGATTCAGGTGTGTAGCTGGGGCGACCCTGCTGGGGTCAGTGGCATTGCTCCAGCTTTCCAGGACTGTTAATGAAATCCAAAGCTCAGCCTTGGATATTTTCCTTGTTTCAAATAAGGGGGAAGACAACTGAGGAAAAGTTACATTGGAGGGGGAAGATGTAATTTCTGAGGTAGAAGTTAATTCTAATAAGTAATTGTTATTCCCTCCTCTCAGCAATGCTTTAATCTTCCTGACAGTGCTCAGCACAGAGAAATAAGGCTTGGCACAGCTCCAAGCTCAGCAGACATCAGGAGATTTTGCCTCGTGTAGCTTCTCGCAGGGACAAAGCTTCAAATGCGGCAAGAACAGGGCACGAGTCCCTCCTGCCTCTCACAGAGCCGGGAGCTGCCAGAGTATCAGGACCTTGACCTGAGCTGGGGAGGAGGAGGAGGATCTTGCCTCCATGAGCAACAGGGTCTTCCAGCTCCAGCTGATCTCACTGGCAGCTGGGATCAGGACCTTCCTGTTCCTGCAAGAGGCAAGATATCAGTGGTTTCTTGCCCCTGGGACAGGCAATAACTCCTAAACCAGTCCGCTCCAGAGTGCCTGAGGACACTGAGCAGGAGCAGATGCTCTCACTGAATGCCTCACCCCAAATGCAGCATGTGACATCAAACATGACAGGATGTTGGTTTCCTAAATTTGAAGTACAGTAGCACAGCATTCTGCAACATACAGCCCTTCCTGGAGCACTAAAGCCCATTGCAATGAGTGCTAACCCTGTTTGTACAGATACCAACCTCTTGCTGGAGTCAGTCTGCAGAACCTGAATTTTGCAAGGGATGTTACCATGAGGTGCATCATGCCTTAGAGGAGCTGATCCTCTGTGTTAGACCTCTGGGCTACAAACTCATTGAAGGCAGTTGCTGAACCCCTAGGACAAAAAGATGCCTGAAGGAACTCTGGTATTTAGATGCCATTTTCTGGAGGGAATTTGCCTTTTTAGGACAGGCTCTTGACATTTGCTTAGTTATGGACTTGCTGAGAGTTTGAAACAGGATGCCAAAATACTGTTGTCATGTGCTGGCGGTTCATGCCACACAATATAGGACCACAAATCAAGCCCAGCAAATCACCAGATTACCAGATGGGCATTTGGAGGACCCTATCCAAGCCTTTGGGCAACACACTGCTTTTGTTCATGAACGTCCTGAAAATAAGTAAAGGTTCCATATTCCAGATATTAATGTAAAATGACATTCCACAAATTATATGAAAATAGCCTAGCCCTACAGAGCTTAAATCAAAGTAAGATGTGCTTTTCTTCTATGATTAGTACTTTCATGTTTGCTAATAAGACCCCAACAGCATCAGTTCCTGTTGGAAAACTCTGTATAAAATCCTAACCAACAGCCCAGTAAAACTGTTGTGTTTGCTGTTTTCCCTTTCCAGCTTGGACACATCAGAGGTTATATCAGGCTGCACTGAGGCAGCATGATGTTGCAACATGTAAAGCAAGAAAACAGCACCAAATGTTTCACTCAAAGGCAGCCATTTATACTATTCTCCTGGAGACAGACAACTATTTTCTCATTATTTAAATAGGACCCAAACTCTGTAAGAGAAGCTGCAAGAAACAGCCTCGTTGTGTCTACAAAGGAGGCTTCCTAGTTGTTGGCTCTAAACCAGCTTTTATTTGACAGCCATGCTACAATTACATCTGGGTCAGGAGGCATAGGTTGACAAATTTTATTCGGAGCAATACTTGGGAAAAGAAAGCAGTAACCAGGCAGAGCTAATAATTTGTGGATCAATTTTGTACTCCTGAAAAAGCTTTTCCCTGGTTCTTATTAACATACAAATTAACATAGAATGCACATTCTGAATAGCATGTGAGAGAAATAGTAACAAAAAATTAGGAGAACCCAGAAAAATATGTAATGGACTCTGAACACTCATCTGAATGCTCTGGAGTGGGGAAGTGAAGCGGTAGCTTGAAAGTTGCTGTAACAGATAGGGGTATTTGCTCAGTCTAGTAGGAAAGACAATTTGCTTTTCCAGATTTTTCCCTAGGAGACAAGACACCACCTTGGTCATCCATTTCTCTTTATCTTGCTACATTCAGTGTTAACTTCTAAACTCTTATTCATTACACTGACTAAGTGATTGTGCCTTTGACGTAGCCTATTGCAGTGAGGTTTCTAAGCACTGATTGCTATTAGTGTAAAAACACAAGATACTTGTGGGAGGCTATTTTTCTTCTACATTTCTGGAGTTTCGGGTACTTGAAACAGATGCCTGACTGAATGAGATTGTCATTGACTGAGTTACAGCCATGACATAAGTTTATGAAAGCAGTGCTAAGAGGCCAGCTGGAATCAGAAAAGATGGTTACGGTGGTATGACCAATGATCTAGCTTGACTTTCTGTGTAAGAGATGCCAGGCAGTCATTTCAGAATCAAGGTGATTTCTTATATTTGTGCTACAACAACCAGAACATATCTAGTGAGTACCAAATAGATAAGAAAACGAGATCTTCCAGGGGAGACTTTCAGACTACCAAACCTCTCGCTTGGCACTTATATTTGCCATCTGATCCCTGCAAGTACCTGTGGCGAACTGAGAGTTTCTCCTGGGTCCTCAGCACACCCACCTCTCCATTGACTTTGGAGACAACGTAGGGAGAGTAGGTGGTGAAACTGGATGTGTAAAGCTGAGCAGCGCGACAGCTCCTGTGTGGCCCTGTGGAAAAAAAATATGCCCAAAATAAGCAGATTTGAAAATAATCTGTTCCATCATAACTACATCACAGAGACCAAGTGCTTCAGCAGAGCACACCAAGAAGAGTCCAGGAGCCATCCGATAGACTGCCAAAAGGTTATGGCAGCCACAGCCCTTGAATTCTCAGGAGCAAAGCAGAGAATTCTTTCAAATCCAGAGATAACAAGAGAGCATTTATATAAGAGCTCTATCATTTCTGAGATGGGTTAGCTTCAGACACATTTTCAGGAAGTTTCCTTTACCTAGAGAAGATGTGTAATATCATACATAAGATCCTCTT
Organism: Apteryx rowi; assembly: GCF_003343035.1. Taxonomy (NCBI): domain Eukaryota; kingdom Metazoa; phylum Chordata; class Aves; order Apterygiformes; family Apterygidae; genus Apteryx; species Apteryx rowi. The sequence goes on from NW_020448141.1 coordinate 1,315,701, forward strand.
CTCTTTTTGTCAAGGAGGTTTGCCAGACATCAGCTAATCAAGAAAGAAATCCTTGCTCTGTTTACCTTTGTTGTGGAAGTAAAGCAATGTAGTACAGATCATTTCTGTGAGAAACAGAGCGATAGCAGCCTGCTCGCCCATGTTGGCTTCTGACCTGGAAATAGGTCAAGCACTATTGTAATGGGATCAGGAGTGATTAGTGGGTGAGAAACACGGGAGCCTCTCGTCTCTGATGCCTTCTCTTGCCCAAAGAGCAGGGTCTGGCTTGGAGAGAGGCTGTATGGGGAAGGAATAAAAGCAAAGAGGAGATGTGTTAGAAAGGAGAGATTTTAAACTTGTCTAGGAATGGAGGGAAGCCCTAAATATATAAAATGTGGGAGGTCATAGAAGGGAAAGGAGAAAGTAAGAGAAGCCTGTACATGGGTGGTCATGGGGAACTCAGTCAGGGAAAAAGAGGATTTAACAGCACAGAACAAGCTTTTTTTTCCTAGCATAGTCAATTAAGGACAGGTACATTCTTCTTTAATAGGTTTTGGGTTAAACGAGGTGCATCTGACACACATTCAGAGCATCGGCCCAGCTGAGCAAACTGGTTTGACTCTCCACCAAGGGTTTAAAGTGTTTGTGGCACTTCTTTCTCTTGCCAGAGGGCTCTGTGCTGTGTGAAACAGTACATCATAACATCATAGAAGAAGACTGGAAACTGGTCACTGCTCGTGGGAGGAGAAAGGCTCCTACTCCTCCTGAAGACYTGMAGCTGAAGAACAGGTTTAGTGCCCTCCAGGATGAGGAGGAGATGGGCATGGCTGCAAGGGAAGTATCTGGGACAACAGACCCTGTGCCCTGCCGGAACGCCTGGAAAAAGCGGCGGGTGATTGTTGTGGGGGACTCCCTGCTGCAGGGGACGGAGGCATCTATCTGCTGACTTGACCTCATGTCTAGAGAGGTTTGTGGCCTGCCGGGGGCTCATGTGAGAGATGTCATG
>NW_020448141.1:1319145-1441758 GCF_003343035.1 Apteryx rowi
ACCTGCTGGAAAGCAGCTCTGCGGAGAAGGACCTGGGAGTGCTGGTGGACACCAAGTTAAGCATGAGGCAGCAATGTGCCCTTGTGGCCAAGAAGGCCAATGGTCTCCTGGGGTGCATCAGGAAGAGTGTTGCCAGCAGGTCGAGGGAGGTCATTCTCCTCCTCTACTCAGCCCTGGTGAGGCCCCATCTGGAGTACTGCATCCAGTTCTGGGCTCCCCAGTACAAGAGGGATGTGGCACTACTGGAGCAAGTCCAGCGAAGGGCTACAAAGATGATTAGGGGACTGGAGCATCTCTCTTATGAGGAAAGACTGAGAGAGCTGGGCCTGTTTAGCCTGGAGAAGAGAAGGCTGAGAGGAGATCTTATCAACGTGTACAAGTATCTGAAGGGAGGGTGTCGAGAGGATGGGGCCAGACTCTTTTCAGTGGTGCCCAGCGACAGGACGCGAGGCAATGGGCACAAACTGAAACACAGGCAGTTCCATCTGAACATGAGGAAAAACTTTTTCACTGTGAGGGTGACTGAGCACTGGCACAGGTTGCCCAGAGAGGTTGTGGAGTCTCCTTCTCTGGAGATATTCAAAATGCGCCTGGACGCGATCCTGTGCAACGTGCTCTAGGTGACCCTGCTTGAGCAGGGGGGTTGGACTAGATGATCTCCAGAGGTCCCTTCCAACCTCAGCGATTCTGTGATTCTGTGATACTTCTCCCCACAATCAGTTCCCCTCGCTAAACAACTCTCAGCCTCTGTGCAGGGCAGGCAGAGCAGGAGGCATGTGTGTTGCAGGAGTTTTACATGAAAACATGAACATGAAGAGCAGTCGGGTTCTTTCATAGGGGCGATACTCAGTACAAAGATGTGCTTCATTTTCTGCTGCTGCTGCTGTTTGGATGTGATTGCCTCTGAAATACAATAACCATGCATACCCAACCATAATCATTCTGAATATTCACAAAATCCTTCCCAGGGGAGAAGGACAGCACTCCAAACCATTCCTGACCATTAAAAAAAAAAGAAAAAAAAGGCTCATTAATCACTTGTATAGTTGGGATTATGAAGCAATTAACTAGATAAAGTTATTTAAGACCAGCAAGCTGGGACTGACAACCTTCTCTTTTTTCACAAAGGTTCACAAAGCTCGGTAGTTACAACAAACCTCTAAAGGAGGCAACGTAAACAGATGCTTTTGAAGAGTGAAGGAATCTTCTAGCGGTCACCACTGTGAGACCAAATTCTGGTATGCTGCAGTTTCAGACATCCCAATGTTCATTTCAAAATTCTGAAAGCACCACGTTGCTAAAAAATATCAAAAGATCAATGCAGAGACTCTGTAACAAACAATACATTTCATTCCCACACAGTTCTTCCCCCAGGGTTACAGATCATTTAATGGAAGGATTGGTTATTTCAAAATGAACAGTTCATTATAGTATTTTCATTGACAGTTCAGTAAAAGTGTCAGCTCTTCTCTCTTTCTCTAATTCTTTTGATCAACAAAAGAAGATCTTGAACTCTTGAAATAAAATTATTTTGACACAGCTGGAACTGCTCCTTATTTAAGGAGACTGTCACATGAAAGAGCAAGCAACAGGCAATAATGAGAAGAGATAGAAAGAAAAAAATCTAACACATTTTCCCAAACATCACTTGTTACTTCAGTATTTCTGCAGACAAGTGTGGAAGAATTTATTTGGATCTGCTCCTGCTATCACTAAAGAAAAAGCCAATTCCCAGTGATTTGGGGGGAAGCAAGTTGTTAGCTTGTGTTGCATGAGTCAGATTTCTCCATGGTGCCATTCCATCAAGCTACAGAGATCAGTTTGGGTGTATAGTCCAGGAAAACCTGCCATGGAATACCAGTAATTGAATTTAGGCTACAACTCTAGTCATAACATAAGTGGTAGCCATGTAATCCTAAATTATAGTGGAAAGTGGGATCTGTCAGCACTTGTATTTATACAGATTTTTGTAAAATACCTTGCATAAAAAAGCCTTGATCCCTGGTTGGTAATTCATTAAGCATTAGTACATTGCATGAAAAACTGACCAGTAACATGCTAATTTAAAAATTAAACTGAAATTCATGTTCATTTTTGTCCTATTCCTTTTTCCCAAATGCTGAAATATGGAATAGAGAAAAAAAAAAAGTTGAATTCCAGTTACATTTTGGAATAAGAATAAAATCAAGACCTTGCACATTCACAAAAAGTACAGGAAAGCCTCCAAACATTGAAGAGCCGACTAGCTAGCAAATTCTTTGGATCCTTTGGTGGTCCAGGTTCAGATCCTTTGCAGTCTCTTGCGTTGCAAAAGTCAGGGCACAGATTTGAACCCAGGTCTCACCCATCCCCTGTGCCTCTCCTGCTCGTTTGCAGCTTTCCCTGACTGAACCTCAGAGCTCTTCCCTTCTCTCCCAGCATTGCAACCTCCACTGGTCACATCAACATGATGCAGGAACCAGATCTTGGCCATTAACTTCATCCTCCCTCGTGACTGAAAGCAACTGATTCCCTTTGCAGGATGCTAACAGCATCAGGCTTCACCCAGCAGCCTCCAGGAAAACCCCTGTGAGTGGGCTGAAGACAAATTTCCAAAATGGTGAGGGTGGTAAGAGTTGTATTTGGTTTCCAGCCAGAGAAGTCAACTCGGATGTATGAATTCAGGAAAAGGAAAGCAGCAACACCTATTGCCTAGCATATCTGGTTCATGCAACAAAATACTTTTTGAAAAGGACAATGCAGCTTACGGGCAGCTGGGGGACCGGGTCACTCATTGTTACCCTCCTTTGCTCCAACAAGGTCCTTGATTTCTGAACATTAAAGATTAGAATTGATTTTGTTTTAAAAAATGTTCTTGGCTTATAGTGTATAGGGCTTACATTATCTTCTAGCCAAAACAGTCACATTTGGGATTTCAGCAGAATGTATGAATGCTCAGCACTTCTGGGAATCAAATCACTTGGATTAAAGTATCTAAATATGGACTTAAAAGCTTAGCTTCTTGACATGCTCATTTGAAAGATGTGGCTACCTTGTTCCTGGTTATACATATATGAAGCAGCTGTAAAAATAAATAAATAAATAAATAAATAAAATAAAAAATGTCACTTAGCCTGAAAGATCGTATTTTGATGGCAGACAAAACAGAGGAGTGTCTCATGGGAGCATATCAAGGATGTCTGCGTTTAGCTGAGAGCACTGAAACAACCAGACTTGGAGACCAGAGGACTGGAAGATAGCTTGATTTGTCATGTCAAACCCAAGAGTTATGTGAAATTCCAATCCAAGTCTAACCCCTTGTTTCAAAAAAACGGTACTCAGGCGTGCTAAAGGCCTTTAAAGTTCAGCTACAAGCTCCAAAATAAAAGAAAACAGGAACACCCAACACATATCTGAAAGCCCTTGGTCTAAGCAGTAAAACACCTTGATCACTAGCCTTTGTCTAACCAGTGAATTTTCACAGTATGTTTGAGTTGGATAAAGTGTCTTGTTCACTCTGTAGAAACAGTGCAATTTAGAAAATCACTCCGGGCTTCACACAAACACATTTCCTTTGTGTGTTTGAATAAGACTATTCATATAAAGACACAGGGGTTATGCCTTATCTTTGCAGTGCTACCATTGTTTAGCCTATAAATGATCAAGCATAAGAACTGAAGGAACCAATAGAGCCCAAATGCAGTATCTGAATCCTGCAGTGATAGCAAACTTTCTTTTTATTTGATGGCTTAATTTTTTTTTCTTCCTTGCTCTGTAGCTCTACTAGAAGCCTCCCAGTCAGATTTCTTCCAATTTTGCCATTTTTTCTATTTATCGGACATTGATTATTTTTACTCCTGTGTTCCTAATGTAGCTTGAAATTAATGCAGCCTTTTTATTTATGTATCAGCCTCCTCAATGATGTATGCACAGTTTGAGGAGAGAAATAATTACAGGCTGTTGCAGAAGAGCACAACAGGCTGGTGTCATTATGTCCTAGACAAACTCCAGCTTTGTTTGGAATTCAGAGCATATGGGATATTTTTTTTTCAGATGTTTGATCTGAATGTCGTTTCTCTAGACAACATAATAGTTTAAATCAAATCAGGACGCAGGCAGTTTCATATTGCTCCTAAGCAGTGCAATGTATACAGCGCCTTGTCCAGCCTCAGAAATAACAGAAAACAGGGCTGAGAGCAGGGCTGAGAGGACATGCCCCTGCTGCCTGCTAGGCAGGGACCTGATCTTTCATCCAGGAATTTTTGAACCCAGACAAGGAACAGTAATGTTTTGACTAATGTTTTAGTTCAAACCACTCCAAATTAATACAAATAAAACCAAGAAATTAAGACACAAAGCTCAGAAAAACCTACACTCCCTATTCAATGCCACCACTGTTGGCTCTGCAATATATTATCAAACCCTGGATAACTCCCTGCCAGAAAAAATCCTGATAAGTCTCACACTCCTATTTTGGAGCAGAGGTTCGGCTGTGATCTGCTGGGGCCAGCCATGGCTGTGGATTTCATATTGTAAGGACTGCAAATGAGGAAAACACCAAGTGTCAAGTGCCGCGTTTTACCTGGAGGCTCTACCTGAGGCAACAGCTGAAGAACAAGGAAAAGAGAAAAGGGAGAGAAAAAGGATAAAAAATTTCCAGTGCCACTCCAGCAGGATTCAGGGGAGTATTTTACTGTGGTCCCTGAATATTTGTATACAATGAATACAATTAGAATGAATATGCCTTTCTATTAAAAAGAAAAAAAAATCGTCTATCATTAGAACAGAAGTATTTCTTGGAAGCTTATGGATTTTGAAGAGAATTTCATCAGGAGCCTTCTTAGGAGACGAAAAGCAGGAGAGGGTGAAATGCCCACTGCCATGCACAGGGCCCTGGCCCCGCTTGGCACTCAGCTGCAGCATGTGCCGTGCAAAGCTACACCAGTCCCAAGTGAGGGGAGGGAAGTCACCTGCCAGTGAGCAAGAGCAGCAGTAAATCACGGCCACTCAGAATGGGTCCCAAGAATTAAAATTTGGAGGGTTTTTTTATGTGACTCATCCTTTAAGGGCAGGAGTGGAAGAGTGCTGTCGTTAGACGTCCCAAGGTATTTAAGCTGTCCCTGAGCTGAAAATCAACATTGTTGACAGGCAGCCAGAGAGAATTTCTACAGAAAGAGCTAATTCCTCACCCTATTGCAGTGGTGAGTACCTGTAGCAGAGGGGTTTAAAAGTGCGAGAAAAGAGTATTTGCAGTTGTTTGCTGAGGACAGGGAAATGGGTGTGTCGCTCCCCTGCAGCCGGGGTTCTCGGGGGGGCAACCTGGCTGTGCCCAAAACACAAGAAATCCCTGTTCTTCGGGTGACCAGGAGATGAGCGCTACAGGATGCACTGCGGCGCGCTCCTGGCTGGAGGTCCTGACACAGGCACCATCACCGCAGAGTATTGCGAGTGTGGCTTCACTGAGAGCAGCGCCACGGATTTTCATCGAGGCATAAGAACACCATAACTTCACTGTATCAATTCCTTGGAGTTCACTGTAATTAAGAGTAATACTGGTTGGGAAATGGTTTTCCCATGCTATGGAAACCACTGAGTTTCTGCGATCTCTGCCCCTTTCCATCAAAAAAGAGATGATGGGTGGAAGCCCAGACTGGATATAAGAGGAAAAGGCAGAAGAACAAAAAACACCCCAAACTTTCAATATGTAAAGCACACATTTCATATTCAATAGAGCCCCATCTAGAGTATCTATGTATCTTTGCTTAGAGGAGGGATTTTACTGTACCTCTGGAAAGCAAGTGGGTTTTATCTTTTTTATTTATCATTTCTATTCATTGCTAAATTCAGTTTCCATTTAAGAATATTTGTTGGTTCTTCTTAATTTGATCATTTTACAAATGACAGATATAATATGAATAAAGATAGGAAATAATGAAAGAATTGCTTATAAAAATGAAATTCTAATTCATTTTAAATAATATGGCACTTACTATTATTTAAACAAGGTGCCACTTTTTGATTAACAATGTTATGATTTTTTTTCATTAAATAAGTTTGGATTTACATCCCAGGTATTGAAGCAAAAATATTTTGAGCATTCTCAGTGTACTGTGTGATCAATAAGATATTTCACAACCTCTTGGTCTAAAGACTTTTGTAACTGTTTAAGTCGCTAAATTGGGATGGGAATGGTAAATTTGTCTTGTTTAGACGTAGCCTACATTAGTCTAAACTAATCATCTAGGCTCCTTCTTCTGTCCAAGAAGAAAGAGGAGCATCTCCAAAGGGCAACTCATCTGTAAGTGTTGAAGATTAACAGGTTAAATAGTTTTCTGTAGGTGTCACTCTTCCTGCTCTGAATATAGAAAGCCTAGAAGAGTACTTTTGACAACACCACTTAATGCTGGACAAATGAAAATAGGGAGCAAATCTGCATTTCAGTAACCTGGTTAAATTAAAGCCAAACCCTTCATTCGTTAACTTTGTCATTAACTGTTACACTAATTACTAGGGAAAACAGGTGACATATTTTGGAAAAAAAACATGAAAACAGAACACACTGCACTTCAAAAGTCATTATTCCAGGTAAGCAGTTCTATATACAATGATAGGTCAAAAACCAATTTAAAAGAAAATCAAAGAGAGAGGAGAAAAAATTAACTTCCCTAGGTCAATACAATTTCAATCTGATAAGAAACTTTGGTAAAATTGCAGTTGGTTCAGTTGTACTCTGAAAAGCACATAAAAACATCTCAGAGGGAAATCTAATTATACTAGCAACAACAACAACAAAACTGCTTTTTTAGTTGACCAGCAGAGCAATGAGAAATAGAAAAATACCTATGAAGGTATTGAGAGAAAGAAGTGGATGGATTTTGTTTACTTTTACACAAAAAGTTTACTGGATACGCCACTATGTAAGTTTGGACAGCCTCAACTCTGCCGACCTCTCCATGCAGCTGGAGGTAGGGACCTGTGCGGCAATGTGCACTCTCCCACAAATTCCTCAGTGATTAGAAGAAAAAAGATTGGAGACAGGCTTTGTGCAATGGCACTGAGAGGTATAAGAAACCACACAATAAAACTAGGGGACACATGGCAAAAAAAAACAAACAACTCTTTGACAACAGTTTTTAAAAAAAACACAAGGCAAGGCACTTTCTTAGCACAAAAATAAGAAAACAGAAAAAATCATGGAAGACATCAAGGGCTATTAAAGACAAAGATCATTGTATTAATGACACTATTTTAAGCAGAGTAGTTCATATGCTGATAGCAATAGCAACACAATGGCTTATTTCTAAGTGTCTGTGACAGCAGTCTCGGTATTCCCATATTTGCCATATTTCTTCTCTGTGAGTTGGAAAGCAGCCATTTGATGCATATGTCAAGCATTTTGGGAACATATTCTTTCATTATCATTTAGTGCCACACTATGGGATCACATCAAGGTAAAAGCTCACTTCCAAGAAGGTTCCCTTCAGAAAGCTACACGTTGGCCTTGCTACCAGCTAACAGACCAAAACTCTTGGTGGAGAGAGAAAAGCATTCTTTGCTGTACATCTGAAAAGGCAAAAAGTAAAAATAAAAGAAGGTCATTATTTAAAAGAAAAGCTTGACTAATTGTTTATATTTCAAATGTTCTGCATTTCTTGAAGAAAGAACAGTATTCTTTTCATGACTGTTTTTTGCCCCAGGGACTAAGCAGACCCAGATCTCCACACACAGAACACTGAACCCCTTTCCAGTCCCAACCAGCAGGGTCATGTTAATATTTTTAACTCATGGGGCCCATTTGGGACATTGAAGTCACCACAATACCACCTACAGCTCATATTGTATCACTATCAGCTCCAAGAACAAGCATTCTATTAAAACGCAGGCTAGAGATATAGCAATCTAAACAATTCAAATGCTTTAAATAGGCTGCCCTAGCATGAACCTGAAAATTACTAATGTACTATTGTGCAATTTAGTCACAGTTTAAGTAGTTTGGAACTATGCATTATATAAGAGCCCACCAAGCCGATACCAAATCACTTAAGCCTATATTTATAGACATGAGAAAGTGGATTTTTTAAGCACCTTCTGCTGAAATTCAGTTTGACCTTTCTAGCATCAGAGGCAAGGTTTGGGGGAGTCTTCAGACCTCTCAGACCTTCTCTGATGGGTGAAACAGCTCTCCAGTCCACGGCACAGTGGGGGATGTGTCCGTGATGCTGGGGAAGGAGGGGGGTCACTGTGCTGTTGACCTTCCCCAGTGGGGCTCCTGGGAGCCCAAAAGCCCTCTTCATCCATCTCAGGTGCAGCCCCACACGGCAGCTGATTCTCCCAAAGAAAGGACCAGGTGTGGTGCTGTGGAGTAGGAGGGAGCCCATGGGATTGCCCCATAAAGGTATGAGGCACAAGGGAGGGAGCTGTAAGGTTGCTGGAAGTGAGGAGGAACATGAAGTGGAAGTGAGTTGCACAAGCCTCATGTCCAGGGGAGACTTGACAGGGCTGTTTTCTCCTTGTTGCCAAAGCCTACTTGTCTTGGTTCAAGAAGAAGAGCCATTTAAACTGAACAAAGATACTGGAGCCAGCCCCTGCCCAGTTACCACCCAAGCAGGTCCCGTGGGACGTGGAACCCTCCTGTGTCTTTTACCCCACAGTCCTGCAGCATGGCTGGTGCTTGTCCCTGGGGCTCTCCTCTGTGCTAGCAACCAAAGGAGACCCGATGCAGACAGAAATGCTTCCTCTCTTGCTGCTTGTAACTTGTGGGATCTGCTGTCGCAGGAAGCTGAGGAGATTAAAAAAAGGATGCAAGGTGTTTCAGGAAAAGTTTAGAAAAAGTCACGGGGGACATGTGTGTCAGGGGATGTGGCAGCCTTCAGCTTGGAAGTATTTAACCTGTCCATTGCCAAAAACTGGGAATCATCCAGACAGATAGACTGGAACTGCCACTCTATACTTGCCCTTGTTTTACATTTTTTCATTAAACAAACCCTTCTGTGAGTGCCTGAGACAAAGTACTAGGAGTGAGGAACCTTTGATTTGACCCAGGAGAGCTGCTGTTTTGACCATGCTGAAGGCTTGTGAGGTCTGGAGCAAGACTTAGTCCCTCCCTAGGATTGGAAAAGTTCAGAAAACATGGCCCATGCACATTAAGAAGAAAGAGCCACTGTTTATAGGCCACAGAAACATCAGCACTGTGTCCTGACCCCATGCGCTGGCTGGACAGATCCATTCTGTGCCCACTGCCCGTCACACAAAGCCCCTTTGTTCCTTGTGAAGTAAAAGTGTTGAATTTCACCCCTATGTGGACACAAAATGTTCTCCGCAGTGTTTTATATCTTTCTCTTACAAGATAGAACGCAAAATTCTGCAGAGCCAGTTAACCCCAAGCTGGTTAGCAAACAACGGCAGAATAAAATATTTGAGGAGAATGATTTTGAACACTATGATTATTTGACTGTAAAATCACCATTCTCCTTACTGAAACCAGTATCTGTTAAAATATACTACATTTCAATGTGATATCTTGTAAAATGGTAACAGTGCAATAGGCATTTGACTGCTGCAAAAGTTGTATAATTGGATGATTCAGGATAAGGAAAGTTTTTGGAATACGCTGGTTTTGTTCCTTTTAGTAAGACTGCTAACACTTCCTTTTAAGTCAGTGCATACATTTTACAGTGCAAAATCCCCCATTATCCTGGTAGTAGAAGGAAGTTTGGTTGGGCTGATTTACTTTCTCTGTACTGTTTGTCATTTTATATCCTTCTACCATGTCTCTGCATTCAACTCCTCTCTAAATGAAAAAAAATATATATATATATATTTTTTTTTCTCCTGCATTTCACAGAAAACTTTTCTTGCTATCATTAATTTTTATGGCACATTTCTGAGCTCCCTCTGCTCTGATAGACAACGTGCAAGCACAAAAGAGCACAGCATTTCTGGTAAGGGTGGACAGTGAAATTCTAGAAGGTCAAAATAATAATCCCACATAATTGTTTTTCATTCTGTTCCTTACACAATCTCACACTTAGGTTGTTATTTTTAAATCACTAAGCACGTTGGCTAGAGGTTTTCTGTGATCTGTCCGCAGTCACCTCTAGCTTTTCATCTCCATCCATTCTGCGAGTTAATCCAGAATCCCCTGGGGATCCCCTGTTCAAATCATTCCTGTCAGCAGCATGACAATGTCTCAGCTGGCTCACCAGTGCCAGCATCCCCCCAAAAGCTAAAGCTTTCAACCGCTTTCTCTTCAAGGCATCAGCATTATTTCCTTAAAATAACACAGACTCCATCCTTTGGCCCTGCCCCTTGCCCCAGCCGGGGACCATGGCGGGAGCTGCCAATTCCCGGCAGGATCTCACCCCACAGACTGTCTGTCCAAGCATCAGCAACGGCCTCCTTTTCTCCTCAGCTCCGTCCCGTGCTCCCTGCAGGATTGCAGTCTGTGACGGCCTGCCGGAGAGCCATGCCTAGGACCCCGCCACTTTCCCGCGCAGCCCAGACTGGCTCTGCTCTCGACATCTCGTGGCCCAGCTGAACTTCAAGCTGTCGCCTCATCCCAAACCTTATAACCTCACCCAGGAGACAGCTGCTTAGAGGGCTCAGCCGCCCTGCAACAAGAAACAGTCATGAATTTTATCTGTCATCAGATGCATTTTATCTATCAGCAGAAGGCACGCTCAGTGCTAACTTTCATTTCTCATCCAGGAGGGGCAGAAGTACTTTTGGCCTCCGCTCCCTGCTGTAACCTCAATGGCTTCTGCACCCCCTTATAAACACTAAGACACAAAAGCATTGGGTTAATCGCTTTTGCTGGTTTGCCTGTTCCAAAAGGGAAAGTTACTGTGAATGAATAATAAACTGTGCATTTGCATATTTTCATTTTTTCTTTCCTAACTTAAATATTTGATGTAATTTGCAAATTGTGTGCCTAGGTTTTTCTTCATCCCATTTTTAGGTTATTAATACATAGCACAAATACAGAATGCAGAAGTGCTGGTCTTCTGAACAGGTTCAAAACAGATTGCTTATTTTCTCTCTCTCTCAATTAGCAGAGAAAAGGCCGCATTAAATTCTGTTCAATTTGACTACTGTGTACCTCTGCTATTTGAGCCAAGATATTTCCACAAGATGTTAGAGGCACCAGAGTTACTTGGTTTCCTAGAGTCACTTCCCTTCTCTTGATTCAGCTGGGGTCAGAGAAACGACACAGTCGCATCCTGAGGAGTCCGGCCCCTTGGAAAATCCATGATGTGGTGACCAGTGAGGGATGGGGATCAGGCTCACTTAAAGTCTGTCAGTATTGACTTTGGGCAATACAGCCTCAGGGACACAAAAGAGTGTTTTCACGGAGAAAGCAAATTCTGCCTGGCTGGCTGAGCATAAAACCTGATGGAAACAAAACCCTGATAAAAAATCTTTCACCTCAGCATCACCATGAGGCAAAGCTCAGCTAAACAAAATACAGGCTTTGCCTCAAGTAACTGCAGTGTAATAAGAAAAACTATCTTCACTGGGATTTTTACATTACATTACTGGAGCTATTCCAGCGCTAAAACCTTTCTTGCAGTGAATACCTTAGCATTGAAATCAAGCTTTGCAAGATACTCCCACCCCATAAGAAACAGTTACTCATTCTTGCAGAGTTTATAACTTGTTCTCTTCTCTCTTGAAAAGCTTCTTAAAGGCTAACATTTAAGAGCAATTCATTTTCTAGTCTACCAGCAGAAAGCTTGAGTACAAATAATTGTGCTTTATGGTGCTTGAGAGAGTCCAGAAAGCAGTTCAGTGTTCGCTTTTGCACTGAGAAGAGCCAGCCTCGCAGGTTAAAGTACTATTAAACATACCAAAGATGTATAACTCTTGGTAAACTCTGAAGCTCATCATATTGTAAATGTAATTTCTATGATGACTACTTTGCCATTAATTCAAAACAACACCAGTCATGATTTTTTAAGCAAGCACAGTGCTTTTCGGGAAGTGCTGAACTGACAGCGCTGGAAGAGGAACTTCATCATTCGTAGACCCTGTACAGAGATGCAAGTGCAGTACTGGCTGCAGCAAAGTCGCTCACTGTGTGTGTTCGTGTCTATCTGGAAAAGCTGCTGCTTTTGGAGCGTGAAAAAGATCCATCCTTCGCTTGTCCCTGGTCTCTCTGAGGCAGCAGTGATCAGCAGGACATGTCTGCAGCACCAGCTTCGCAACATGTTCCCCAGACTGGCGACTCCCTAACACGCAGAATAACATCCATGACTAAAACCCCTCCAGATTACAACTGTGGGTGAAAACTCAAAGGGATGCCGGTCCTTACACTTTCGCCGTCCACAGGAACGTCCGTTCGCTTTCATTTCACGCTCTGCTTCTCCCAGATCCCCCTGCTGGAAGTCCCTCTATCGCTTGATGTCTTCTTTAGTGATATGACTCATTTTTCTCTTTCTATTCGTAACAGATTGGACACTGTGTGCCTTTCATGATTTCTGTAATACAGTAATGAGAAAAAATCTAAAAGTTGACAGTTAACTTACCTGAAGAAGAAATGAAGGGAAGCAGTAGAGAGAGGTGAAAAAAAGGAAGACATCAACAAATGGGAAGGGAAAATAATAGAGGAAAAAAGAAAATGAGGTGAGGATCAAGGAATAAATGAAAATGTGAGAAAGGAAAAGAAGAAGGGATTAAAGGCATTATTTTTATGTTAGCAACAGAGAGTCCCAGTTACAGGTGTGAGCTTCAGCGTACCAGGTAATGTACAGACAACTGGAAACATAAAAACTCTCTCAGGAACAGAATTTAGAGATTGCATTTTGTCAGCCATAAAATTATGCTTACTTTCTCATTTAGCTAAGAAGAGACAGGAGAACACTAATATGCCCAATATGATTTGTTTTGTTTTCCCCTTAGATCAACAAGGTCTCTTCGAGCTCACTCTGACAAAAGCCGAATGACTGAACCAACAGCAGCGCAAAGGTGGCATTTCCTTGAAATTATTTTGGGAGTATTGTTTTCACAGCACAGGAAGGAGAGTGAGCACCTCTCAAAGGCATCTGCCCATCTGGTCCATGGGTTATAAAACATTATTTGTGTCATAAAACATTAATATGTGTAATAATATTGTTATTTCATGTGTAAACCATCAATCCTATACGTGGCAAAGCCCTGTCCAAAGACATATACCCAAGATCAAACCTGAGAAACAGGGATGCAGCACCCTTTTCCCACCACTTTTTAATCTGCAGCCTATCCGCCCCCGGTTGCCGCTTTCCTCACCTCCAAAGCCCCGTAGCACCGGGCCGAGAGGGGCTGTGCGGCACCCCGGTTCCCGTGGTGGCTGGGAGCAGCCCCGGGGACGGGGGGCCCCGGCGCCCGGCCGCTCACCTGCCCACCGAGCAGGAGCCCCCGGCGCCTCCTGCGTGAGCAGCCTCCCCGGCCACCAGCCAGGAACAGTTTTCACAGCAGGCAACGGCAAGGCAATCCGGCATTTTCCTAGTGGTGTTCACCAGACCGATACAGATTTACTGCTTTATTACTTCTCAGTGAGAAGCGGCCTTCCTCTCCACGGAAGACATCACGGATACCAGGCAGAGGCCAGCGGGGCAGAGAGGGCAGCTGAAATCTCCACTTGGAGCAAGGGTCTCTCAGAGTGCATCCCGGAGCAGGTTTTGTCCCTTGCTCTATTTTAAGTAATCCATTGTGGTTTAACTAGAAGTCAGCAAGCCCAACAAACGTCTGTTTAAATACAATGCAACAGTTGTGGATTCATTAAAAGCCACTTGACTAAAAACATCTGAAGGCTGATAGCTATGCAACAAGTTTTATGTTTCAAAACTCTTGTTCTCCAATATTGTTTGCAAAAATCAATTGACACTTAATTAACCTTATACCATTGTCCCATTAAATTAAAACTAATAGTACTTAGGACATTTAACCCAATCTGTTAACAATGCTGTTTGTTAAGCAAAAGAATACCCAAAGTCCCAACTACGCTTTCATAAAGAAATTTCTTGAACACAGGTCCTGTCCCCCACTTCTTTTAAAATAAGGATAAGTCAGAACATATCAGATTTAACCAGAGGCAAAATGGAGGGCACTGCCGTGTCGTGAAAATGTTGCAGAGTCACATGAAGAGGTACTGGTCATCTGCACTGGCCTTCCTCTCACCGCGATCTCTGCAGAGCTGAAAAACACCCCCCATACGCTGCTGCGGAGGGCTCGTCCCTGATAAGCCACGTTCCTCTGTGCACTGGGGGGTGAAAACAAGCCAGCAGAGCCAACACAGCCATTCTGCCCTTAAAATTGAAAAAGGAAAAGAAAAAAACAAGTCACAGCCATGGTAAGTGCAGGGCAACTGAGATTCTCTCACTTATGGGACTCTAAAATGGCAAATTAAAAATGTCTCTGCAACACAAAATATAAGCAGGAGGTTATAATGCTAGATGAGGATGATGAAAGATACGGTACCTCAGGCATACTCTCAGTACACAAGATTTGGCAGACATCTGACCTAGCTGTGGATGCAGCTGATTGATTGACGTTTTGAGGTAGTTAGAGCCATAACTGAGCAACTAGGCTGAGGGGAGCCTGGATGGCGCATTTTATGTCCTTCCCCTAATTCACTGTGGCTATGAGACCGAGTATATTATTTGTACAAAATGCCATATTTAGCCTGATACCTTCCCCTCCACCCCAAAAAAAGTCTGGAGAAGTACCAGGATGGCAGGCCCACAGGGAGCAGCCTCTGTAGCTGCCCACACAAATGTGGTGAATTGGCCAAGGCCTCAGACCCACTGTGGGTTGGGCAGGACATGGTGCTCCAGGTGGGCACATTGCCCTTCACCGAGGCACACGTGCTTTCTTCTCCTCAGCCCCAAGAGCCTCCAGAATGCCAGGGGAGCAGCTGCCCTATGTTTTCCTTCCAACAGGGATGGCATTTCGGAGGCACCCCCTTGCCATGACGGGGCCCCCCAGCAGCACCCAGGCTGTAGTCCCATCAGATACACCTGAACAAGAGGATGCACTCCAGCTGCCAACAAGCCTGTCCACCTCACCTGAAATCACCCCTCTGAGGGGAATATGGTCGGACACTGGTCCTCAGTGTGGCCAGATTTGCTCTACAGGCAAATTCGCTCCTCCTGCCCTGTGATGCCAATGCAGACATGGCCACAGAGGTGGGAAGAGAAGGACTTCACCTCCCCTCAGTGCTGGGGGGCAGCAGCATTCATGGAGCCTGACTTGCCTTGCAGAGTGTCCAGGGACAACATCAAGCCCCAGGCTCTTCTCTCCCCACTTCATCTCTTTTGACCATCCCTTGTGCTGGCAAACAGCCAGATCCCACCTGTGAGAAAGCTACCTGTGAGAAAGCACCCATACACAAAAGACACTTAGACTACTGACAATTACGTACAAAGCAATGAGCCTAATAACAGAGATATACAGGATGATATCTTTAAAAAGCACTATTGGATTGAAAGGCTTTCAATCCAAAATACTACCTACCAGCCTCAGCTGTTACCGCTGCAACTGAAGTCTGTTTATAACTATGACGTATTTTTAGAGTTCACAGAAAACTTAGAAATATTAGAGAGTCCTCAAGACACCTTTTCTAGAGTGTAGCCTGCAAAAATATTCTCATTTTCCCTCTAATAATAATGCATTGGAGAAAAATTATAGGGATTATTGATACTCATGCATCAGACATAGAGTAGCTTGTGTCAAGAAAAATGCATTATTACAGGGTTTATGGACATTTTTTGTACCAATATTGGCCAGTATCAAACACAGGATGCTGACCTAGATGTGGGCCAGGGGTTTATCCTGGAATACAGTTCCTATGTCTGCAAAGCAGTGTCGACAACCCATTACCGAGAATCCCTCACAGATGTTTGTTAATCACCTTCTGACACGTTAAACCAAAAGAGAATTAAAACCCAGGGAAAGCACTTCCCCAAGAGTCATTTATGGCATGCCATATAACTCCACCTATGTACTGCAATCAGAGAGGCAACCACTGTGCACTGATAAAAACCAGCACCTCCAGGCAACAAGTCTTCAGGGTCAGCTTGAGCTAAAATGCAGCCAAACTCCCCTCACTTTTAAAGGTGCTGGAATGTGGGGTGTTCTTTCTTGGTGTCGCTTTATATCTAGGAGAAATAGTACACCTCCTGTTGGAGCTGACCTGGCACCTCACTCATTCCCAGTAATTCATTAAAATAAGAAAGTTTTGGAACCCACAACCTGTCTGCGATATTGCATGACAACAGCTGGAGAGAGGCGGTTACAACATATTTTTGAACCTTCTTTGGCTTTGGTTAAGGAAAAGGAATCATGTCAGTGACACTAAATGTGAATGTTTTATGATCTTACAGTAAGCAACGTCTGGAGCGACACACATGCATATTTGGAGGGATTAGGGACAAAGGCTTCAAGCTTGGCATGTCAGGCTACATGAAATCCCATGAAACTTTCAGGCACAGACAATTTTTGTTTGCTCATTTGCCGTATTCACACATTTCACTGTGATCCTCAGCCCGAATGCAACGTACTGCACCACTGCGCAATAGTGCAGCAACTACTGCTAACACAGGGAAGATACAGGAGCGCAAGGGAGGGCTGACGTGAAGGACAGACCCAGCCCTCCTGGAGCAGCACTACCTTAGATCACCTTAGGCGCCTTAAACTAGGCACACAGGCTTGCTTGGGAGTCAGCAAGTGGAGAGACATCAACATCTCTAAAGGACAACTCATCGCCAGATGGAGGAGCCTATCTCACTCACACCTTCTCTCCCCCCGCATCTGGATTGGATCAGACACCTCACTTTTGGAGAGAGGCCTGGAGCTGGATTCCCTTCCCTTTAAGCCTTTAAGAAGTTTTATGTTGATATTTTCTAAGACTGATCATGAACTCCTTGTGTAAAACAACCCACAAAGCTGAACGTGCTAGTGAGTGGCAATTAGCACCTGTAAGATAAGTAACAAGTCAAACCGGTACAGCCCTCGCTTCAGTTCTTCCTGGTACTTGTGTTTCATCTTGACGTCTCAGAAAACATTGGAGAAGACAATTATACTAAAACTTAGGTTTTAAAGAAAAACCCTTGTCATTCTCCACACTAAACCAAGCAACTGATTAAGTGCAACCCCACCGCTTTTGCAATGAAAGGCAAATGTTACATGAGCTTGAAACACAAAAGAAATACCAGAGGAAGGTTCAGTAAGGAGAAGTACCACTCAAATGCCTTTGGCTGAGAGTTAAATGCATTGGCTGTCAGGAACTTTACTTTGTGTCTGTGTATAAATATTTTCATGTTTTTGTGTATAAAGCATGTGAGGGTACCTGCAGGCAATATTTTAAGTGGAGGGCATGAGGCATGCTCAAAAGCCAGACTTGAAAATAGGATTTAATTGTATTTTTCAAACCATTTGATAAGCTCAGCATCAGAGGCTGAGACTGGGATAGTTTTGGATTAACTGATCCAAAGCTTTTCCTAAGTGCAGGCCCATATTTTAATCACATATTAAGGAAGAGCCATCATTAGCTAAGGTTTAGGTAGTACATGTGATCTAATTATTTATTTAGTCTAAACACACCTTTAATAACAATAAGTAAGTCATATTTTCTATGTTGTTTTCTCTCATCTATAAAATGAGTATAACAATATCTGCCTGTCTCTCAGGGAAGATACATCTTAACATTTTTATTGTGCTTTTACATTTTAGATGATGTCTAAGTCACTATTTATATTATTATTTCTCATCTGATTCTTCCTTACTGTTTCAGAGTTATTATACCCTGCCTGAACACATATTTCGGGAGACACATAGTCTCTCCTTTCAAGGGTATATTTATGATTACAAGTTTATTTTAAGTACAAAATATATGGAGTGGTTACCTCTGCTAAATACCAAAACAGTATTCAGTCAGGAGATTTAAGCTTATGCAAGAGACATCATTAACTAAAGACAAAGATCTTTTAGGAAGACAGAAGTTCTGTGCAATAATAACATGGTTGTATTAACTTTACAACAAAAGGCAATTTGACTGGATTTCTACAGCGCTGGTTTTGCTATTCTAGCTAACAATACGATTAACACTGAATAAATGGAAAGAGCCTTATCAATGTTTGGCTTAGCCCAAATTAATGTGGCTGATTGCCCTGTCTTTCTGCTCTGGCTGAAATTCCAGCATCTCCTAGGCCTTCTTTATCCAGACAGTCTCACTTTTAAGGGGTTTGACCCAAACCAGAAGCAAACATTAGCAGATGACTGTGAAGCTTTTGCTCTAACGTTTCGTCTTTTCCTATGAACATCCTGCTCCAAATTCTTATTTGTGGGGGTAAAAGTCCATGGCCCCCCTATTATAGAAGATCCCACTAGGCTCTCTCAGGACAGGTCTTAGATCTATTAATATAATAACCTTAGGAATCATTCCTTGCTCATTTTTATCTTAAATTATTGCCACACTCCACATATTGCCAATTATCAGACATCCTAGACAGAGACTAATTCTAGACTTGGGATTAGTTGCTTGTCCTCCCTCAAGAGTTTCCCCAGCTCCCCAAGATGCCATAAATTAAGCTGCTGCTGAATAACCTCTTTCTGCCAAACACCTGAGGAACCTGAGAAGACCATATGGGCTGCAAAAATGATAATATGCACATGCAGTGCCGTTTGTGTTCCCTGTGTGAAGACAAGTCCGCATGGATTGACATAAATGTCACTATGTTGAAGGCTGCATAAAAATACAAGCTGTAAATTTACCCTAGGAGCCTGGCAACCAGCCAGGGCAGGTGACAGCCCATCCCTCCCTCTCCCCATGCCCCACCTCTTTCACCGGAGCAACCCACTGCAAATATGTCATCGACACCGAGAGCCTTGCCTTTTCCTTTTCCTCATCCTCACCAAAGTGCAATACAGACCTCACTACAGAGGCAGTGGAAATAGTTTGCAGAAGATAGTCTGTAAACTTGGCAGTAGGCAGACAGCTTTCCATGATGCTCACACCCTGGGGTATGCAGGTATGGTAACACCTGAATCCATCCCCCTTCTCCCCCAGATCTTCAGCTTGATTTCTGGAACCACACTTATTGGTAAACTGAGTCCTGGCTTTATCCTTAAACACACACCACTTTCGTTTCATGGCTGACTCAAAGGAAAGCTGCTAAGGACACAGTTGTGCTGCACGGCCAGAGCACTCGCCATGGTATTGTCACAGACCAGCGGGGTCTTATCAACCACGCTGCGCCTTCTTACTGCCTCCTCAGCTGCCAGAAAATTGACTGTACTCTCCTAAATGGCTTTTTTTCCATATTAGCTTTATTGCTGTGTGGTAAACAAAGTTGCTGACATGCACAATAGCTCTGTGAATATCTTGGCTTCAATATAACCTACTTGTATTCAATATTTATTACTTTATACAATTTATTTCAAAGTAAGGTTCTTTTAATTGGGATTCAAATCACTTGAAATTATTTTTTTACAACTGCTTCAAATGTACCAAAGCACCGACAGCACTGATTCCCTGGCTGGACCAAATGCAGGTAAGGCCACAGGCTCCACTCCTATGAGCACTTTGTACTTATGTATTTAAATGGAAGCAAGTGCCTAAATACTGGTAGCACCAGCAGTGCTGCATTAGGGGCAACACAAGAGAGGTGGCTGACCCAAGCACAACCTGCAGGGCACAAAAAGGGGGCAAAAGCACCGAGTCCAATTAGCTGCAGCTTACCTGGTTTCTGCTTTTGCCTGGCAAGGTACCATGATGGGAGCAGTGGAGATAGCTCTGGGGAGCCAGAGGAAGCTGGGAGAAGGTGGGAGGAGGAGGCCCGGAGAAGGTGGGAGGAGGAGGCTTGAAGAAGGCCCTGTGGTTGGTGTATGGGAGAGGAAGAGAGTCAGCTGCTCAGATATCCAGAGAGATCACCGAAGAGAGCAAAGGAAGCCCCAATATTGTCATGTTACTTACCATTTTAAACAGCATACACATACACATTCATAGCATAAACAGGATGGCCTTAGAGAGGTATTTATAGGTTACTTAGATAAATCTGTTTTCAAGAATGATTGATGGAGAAGTTGAATGCCCTGGTTAGTACAAGGAGGTTTTTCCAAGCCAGGGAATAGGGTATTGATCAGTATTGTCGAGAAAGCGAAGGCAGCATCTCTGTTTTCAGCAGACTTGCCCCAGAACAGCAGCTGAAGGTAATTGTTCAGATTAGTCATTAGACAAATATTTCCTAATACAATTCTTAACACTATAAGCTAGGCAAATCTTAACTGCTGTGTTAGTTCAGGGAGGCAAAATCCAAAAACAATCTCAGAGTAAAGTTAAACGTAAAACCAGTTACCGCTGACTGTGAAGCATATGCCCATCTTAAAGGTCTTTGATCTTGTAGAATGGGTCACAGAAGCTTCTCCTTGCAACACATGTTATACTTACTTGAATAGTTTGGTTTTGGAGTCATTGCCCCTGAACAAACACACTGTTCCATATTAAAAAACAATTTGACTCAGAAAAAAAAAAAAATTCCTTCACAGAGATCACTGAAATCACCATTTTGGTCTGTTTTCATAAACTCATGTCAGACACAGAAAAGGAATTTGTGAATGCTCTCTCTAAATAGCATGCAAACTTCAGTACCAGTAGCTCCTGCAAGAGAAGAAGTCTTCTAAAGGTCTTTCTGGCATCTGCAGTGTATATGTCTGTGGCAAGCAGAAACAAGCCAAATCCCCCACAAGTCCTCTAAGACGAACAAGAGAAGAATAGGAAAGCATTCTAATATTCTTCCTGGCAAAACTCTACAGAAGCTTAATTTTTTATTACCATTGTGTAGATTATGCCTGCAAAAGAAAACAAAATGGAAAGGAAAAAGAAAAGGTTTCTCCAAGGATGCGCATATAATTTTCATAGCAGAATAAGTCCTTGAGTCATACAAAGGACAAAACTGTGATAATGCTAAAATAGTATCACCATGTTTTCAGCCCTACAAGCTCTAAACGTTTCATATCTAGCAATGTTTATGTGCATTTTAAAAGGTTAAAATAATGAATTACTACAGAAGCAAACATTCATGCATACATATACATAATATATATTTGACTCTTGACTGGAAAAGATGTGCATTAAATTGGAAAGCCCTATAGCACAGAATACATGAGAATGAAAAGAAAACAAAACTCCATTCCAGTAGAACGTATTGTCATAGTTTGTCCTTAATTAAAAAAGGGATCTACAATTAGTTGTGAAGACTTGTCACTGGGACAGACGTGTAGTAGTGTAAGCAAGAGACAGGAAAGACTATTGGATTCTGTTACTATTTCTACCACGGATTTCTTACTTTAGACAATTCATTCTCAGTTAATTCATCTATAAACTTAACTACTTGAACAAAAGGTTTTGTGGCACTTAACTACTTTATGCTTTTTAACACTACCCTTAAATAGAAAAGAAAAAAAGTATCATAAAACCGCCAGTACTGCAAACCATTGTTTCGATGATGATGATGATGATGGTGTTGAATCAGAGAGACTGACCATACACCCTCCTGAAATATAGTACATAGTCATTATCAGGATTTCTAGAAACAAAATAATAATATTAGTAATATGGCACTTAAGGTGGATATATAGGAACAGTCTTACAGAATATCACTGAAGGACTTGGTTTTGCAGAGTATAAAGAAAGGGCTTAACTCCTGACAAGGTAAACACAATGCCAGAGTCTGGGACAAGATACATATGGAATTGATTTCACAGCAGGACAAATATCCATGATCACTGCTATTGATAAAATACACTATATGTCTATTGATCAATCTATCTATCTACCTACCCACCTACCTATCCATCCATCTATCTACCTATCTAACTATACACACACTATATTACACATATTTTTTTAATCTTGCAGGTTTCCCCTCCTCTCACACACATACAGTTTTCCTGGCTGGCTGCTACAAGGACAGAAGCCATTTGTTGAAGGTCACCCCATAAGCAAACCTCTGGGGACAGACGAGAAGCCCGAGCCCCCTGGGGCCTCCTGCCTCAAGCCCTTTGATCTTGGCCACCTGGCTCCCCTCGGCAACGGGAATGTACAGTGTGCGCTGGCTCCCGGCCAGGCACATTTAGCGTCTGTGATTCCTGGCAGAGCAAGCGTGTAACTCATGGGAAGGAAAACCTTGTCCTGGATTCCAAGTGAGCAAAGCTAAATAATTCCTGGAAGGATACATAGCAGGGATTTTCATGCACAGTGAATCTAGGTATCAGTTTGCAGGGTCATAGACTGAACAGCTAACAAGACAAATGCAACTGGGGGCAGGAGGAGGGACAGATGGACCCTGGGAGATCTTATATGGGGGGTGGAGTACAGAGAAGATTCTCCCTCTTCGAGAGCCAAACATACTACTTCTGGCAAGAACATGATTAAGATTTAATTACTAGGTAAGAACAATCTTAGAATTCCCAAAGGAAAATCTTGTATTGTTCATGGCAGGAATAAAACATCAAATTAATTTTTGTCAGCACATATATAATCCAGGCTGAGGCAGAACTAACATTTGACTTAAAATTCCTTGTAAAGCAAATCTTTGTCATTCCTGACCAGTGTCAAATATCCATGAATACTCTCAATTGTGGTAACACAAAGCAATAGGATTTCTGGTAAAATAAACATACGGAATAAGGTTTTACAGAGCTCATTTCATAAACCAGACCATGGAGCTAATTTGGAAGGATTTTCAGTGAACCAAGCTTAGCAGCTTCACTTTGAGATGCCTGGGGGACAACTTGAATTCCAAGAGGGAACATTTGGCTACCAGGCTCAGCCAGCTGTTTCCTCCACAGCCTCAATTTCTCTTCCAGGAAGACCCAGCATCCTTTGTTTTCTGCATTTTTGCAGGGGCTAGAACAACCGAGTGAGGCAAGTTTGCCAGCTAAACATCTGCTTGGATAACATTACCCAACAATCACTGCACACTCAATAAGCCTCGGGTGAGATCACTGAACTTGGGTCAAGTGCTACCACCAGCTGCCTTCAAGCTCAGCACTGCTTGACTCTGCAGTACAGAGCTGAATTACTAGTCAGATGATCTGCTCTAACATCCTTGGTTGATTCCCAGCAGTGTGTAACTGAACAAATCATACATGGTAGACTAAGTGGCAGGAAGACAATCCTATCTTCCTTCAAACCAGTGTTGCTTCTCAACTTTTTTCACTCTTTTACTGCAAAACCAGAAATTACTGGTAGTTTACAAACTCAGATTTTGAGAAATGTGGATGCTTTCATACAATACTCACAAACAGCTGAAATTCAGTAAGTCTAGTGGAAACTTCCACTACAGTCCAGTTAAAATATTATTATGAACATCAGCAGCCTGTTGGCAATGCTAGCACGCTTTCTCAAGGTAATGGGGTGGAGGGCTGGTTTTAATGCCCTACTTTTTCCTTCCCTTATTGGGAGAAATTGAAGTCAGTATACAAGCAGTATGCTCATCCCTTTGGTGAAAACCAATGTATGAAGGATCCAAAGAAACAAATACCTGGCTACATGTTGGGAAATTGATTGCAGTAAATTTCCTTTATTGAGGTAGGGGAATAGGGTGCTTGTGAATTCTAGAGGGGCCCTTGTGACCAGGAAATTGGAGCTAGTCAAAGAAATTTCTCTGAAAAGAAATGTTTTCTTCAGTATTAGCACAATAAGCTTTGATGGTCTTCATGTTGGCAGCAAACAACTCATGAAGGCTTAAGCTCTTTTTTTTTTTTTCCTCATGAGCAAGCCTCTAGTCCTTCCCTCCAGGCAAATTTTAAATGCAAGCCAGTTGCTGGACAGAATCAAGAGAACTAAAACATTCACTGGAAGTTCAGGAATTGGGTGTTTGCTTGTTGTACAGTCCTCAGTCCTCAGGAGGGGATCATGAAGAAAGCTGCAGACAGCAGCCTGAAATGTTCCTAACGCAGGGTGCATAGAGATCTCAGCTCATCGTTAATGAGAACTCTGAGTCAGGACCTCACAGCATGTCTTTGATAAAATAACAGATAAAATAATAAGCACTAGAAAGAAGATATGAGAGCCTTCCTCCACCAAGCCACTGTCCCCACTGATTGTAACAGCAGTTGGTCCGAACCAAACCCCTCCAGTACTCTTAAAAGGCCAGTTAGACTCCCAGACATGCTGTGTACGCCTTTCAAACTCAGGCAAACAGTGGCAAAACTTCCAGTGACTCAATATTTCAGTACAACCAGGCCCCTTACAACCTGCACAGCTAATTCAGTTTCATAATTGTCCTCAGCTCAGCTTCTCCTCAGCCTAAAATTACATTTATGGCTTGGTCTACTGTTGGCTGAAATTTCCTAGCAAGTCTGTGACAAAATTCACAAAATACACATCTTCCAAAAAAAAACAATGAAAACAAAAGACTGAGTTTTTTAACTCTCCTAAGACCATAAAGACAGACTGAAATTATCATGGCAGTTAAATAAATGCAAGTAGGAAAGAATGAAGAACTTTAACAAGATGTTACACAGACAGAAACAGGAAGGGACCAAGAAACTCAGGTATATCTAATGGTACAAAGCTATAAATATCCCACTAGCCAATGCAAGTGAAGCTGCAAAATTTGGGGTTGCTTAAGAGCAAAGCTGGCTATTTCAGGCCTGAAGAAAGGCTTGCGTGTCCAAAACCTTGCCTGTTAGATCAGTTGAGACAGCTGGAAAATACAGATGATAACTCCTTCAGCCTCCAAGCCATGCTTTGCTTGCGTTCCTGGTGATGGAGCCGAACGCAGCTCCTAGGGCCACGCTCCAGACCCCTGCCCGGGACCCCCTGCGGAGCTGTGCCTGGGATGGTCCACATGTCCTGCAGCCCTCACTGCAGTCACCTCACCCCAGGCCCAAAATAGCTGTGCCAGCCCGGGGTGGCTCTGAGCTAAAGAGTCTTGGTTATTCCTGGGGCCCAGGCTTGAGCAGCACATGGTGGCACATTGCGTCACGTGCACACGCCAGCCCATTCGGCAGTAGCTCGGTTAGCTCAAACCTGCCATTTCACTGTGCACGTAAACATGCCCTTTGCACTGACGCAATCCTCTGGATGTTTAACGGATGCACACTCACACGTGAGCACCTCTGGGAGCAGCACTGGTGCTGTGCACGCTCCATTTCTTCTGCACATCGCAGCAGCTTTCCGCAGCGCCCGCTAATCATATTGCACACTGCAAATGGGACCACTTCCAGCATTTCTCGAGTTTCAAACAAAAGCACAAATCTACAGCTGAGTACTTCGGTGTCACCCTGGCTCCGAGACACTCACCGAAGGGGTGTGAGAGACGGAGCAGAGCAGCTCAGATAACCAGATGTACAACTGTGTCTGAACAGCAGCCGGCCAGTATGTCAGATGCAGCAGGAGCTCGCTAAAACAGGCCCATTAGCCAGAAATCTAGGGCTCTCTGACAAATAAATTTTTAACCTCAGGCATATTTAAATGCACTGAACATATTCAGTTTTTCTGCTTTTACTGCTTTTGCTGTACTCAGTAATACTTAGATGTCATACAGATAGCACTTTTCATTTCTAAATAGCAAGGTGTTTTATCTGGCTAGAAAAGCATCTTTATATATTTTGTAAATGAAGAGAAGGAGAGAATCTTTTCTGAGTCCTGCGGAAGATCATACAGCAAGCCAAGGGAAGAGCCAGAAATAGAAGATATTACAGCTTCTGACTCTGTCCAGTGCTCTGTCCCTCAAATCACTTTTCACTGTAGAGACATTACTGTATCTGCTACATGCTCATAAAGTTGCATGAATTCAGGCAAGGTGCTAAGCACGTTGACTTAAGCATACATGTTATCTTTTACTTAAGTGAACAGTCCCTTTGCTTGAAGCTGGACTGTTGGACTGTTTACATGGATAAAGTTATATACATTTTAAGGTTTAGCAAAGATCTTGCATTTCAAATTCCATAAGAAAGAAAATTTACAAAAATGGGAGAATCTGTTAACTTGCACAGTACCCTTTCCTCTTCATTTCTTCTTTCAAGTAAATGCATACTTCCATCCAATGGCACTTTGAGATATGTAAAGTAGGATGCTTTGGCCATAAGGAACCATAAAAACTCACAGCAGCAGCAGCACAGAATCAGAAACTGGCCAGATCCAAGTGAAATTTGATCCTCAAACTACATTTATGGTTTAAAATTTTTGACTGGGGTTGAACTTAAAAGAGTGAAATTCTTTCATTCCTCAGGTCTTTTTCTAATCAAGCCAAAACTTTTGAAAATCACTTGATCGTTTAAATCATTCACAGCTGAGGGTGCATTTTTCCTTAGACTGGACTGGGGGAGTAGAGACCTAAGTGCTGTAGGGGAAGAGCCGTAGTCTAAGAAACTCAGAAGTACGGTTCCTGCTGTTTTTAGATGGGAATTATGTCCTTCAATCGCACAAATGCTTTTGAACATTTATTCCGTCAATGCACATGTTCTTTGTAAGCCACCTGCAGAGTTGCACTGCAGGTCCTTTGGCATTAGAGGAATTCTGACTGCTCTCCCACTCCTTGTAGTCCTATTGACTTTTCCAGTGGCAAGTGGTGCCAGTCCCTGCCTTGTTTTACTTCACACTGTCAAGGAGCAAATAATCCACTTGTAGTACCAAGCGGGAAGCAGAGGAGAGAAAAAAAAAATTCCTTATATCAAATCATGTTGGAGCAGGATCATCTGTTCAACATAATATCAAAGAAATTTTTCCTTAAGTTAATATATTTGACAAGGCTTTTTGAGAGGGTCAGGGAAATAGAAACTACTTTTACACAGTCTGAAAAAAGTTATAGACAAAAACAAGTGTTAAAAAGCCTCTAACTCCGAAGAGTTTCTCCTATTATAGTTTCTTCTGGCTGTCAATATTTTAATTTCACAAAGCTGAGTTGAAATTCATCATACTAGAATGCTTTAGCACCATCTAGCTTGCATCTAATGTAACTGAACTCCATTATTTTCTCAAGCATGCAGAACCTTAATCACATAATTTCTTTCAAGTACAGCTGTCTACATGTGTGAGTGTGCTCCTTCCCCCCCCTCGATGTGCTCTCTCCCCCTTAACCTGACCTCCCCGTAAACAGCACGTAGACAGGGGCTAATTGAGCATGCGCCAACTAAGGCCTGTTTAGCATTCAAATATGACTTTGAGTCAATCATCTCCCCCCCAATAAATAGGGGGCAGCCCAGAGCCCATTGAGCTCTCCTGCATGGCAGCGGGCTGCACTGCAGAACCTCCCCTTGAGCAGGGACGCCTCTCAAGGTTACTCCTCGAGGTTGAGAGATTCCTCACCCACGACAGATCCTTGGTAAGTGATTAATAGCATGCTGAAACTTTGCGAACTTCGCAAAACTTTGCTAAGTTATATCTCTGACTGACTGTGCACATAATCCCTTAGACGTAAACTGTTGACCAAGTCTGAGGCTAGGATCGGATCCAGCCGCACCCAGGCTCCTTTCAGAAGGAGTTTGGAAAGCAAGGGGGTTCTTTCCAAACCTCGTGACTCAATGGGAGGGTCTCCTTCGCACACACTCCTTTAGACATGAACCATTGACCAAGTCTGGGACTAAGATTGGATCCAGCCACACCCAGACTCCTCTGAGGAGTTTGGAAAGCAAGGGGGTCCAGTCTGAACCTCGTGACTCAACAGGAGGGTCCCCTTTGCACTTGCATCTGACCCTGTCCTCCATGCAGTAAATAACCAAGTGAACCTTGCCAATCGAACCTCGTTAAATCGTTCTTATTTATGATTGAACTTTGTTAAGTCACTATCTTACCACAATAAACATAGAGCTGCTTATCTCTTACGAGTGAAGTGCATTACTCCACTCATCCACAACACATTGGTTATTTTGGGTACCTTGGCATTATAATCCAAATGAAAGTAAAATTAGTGAGCACACAGCTCCAGAGGTGAAAGAAGAAAATTCTTGAACAAATCTTCCGCAACACACATACGCAGCCCCACCTCAGAGCACCCTTGTACTGTTGTGCCTTTAAAAGAGCTAATGATTACAGAAAGGGTCACCAAACAGAACAGAGCCTTATCTACTGGAAACCACCTAAAGCACCCCAAAATGGATGGGACTTTCACTGAGCAATTCCTTAGGCTTCATCCTTATCTGTCTGTTTCTCTCTCCCCTCCTTTCTGGGCTTGAATTCTGGCAAAGATACATGTGCATGTTAATTTTTTTGAAAGTTTACATTTCACATTTTGTTTGCTTAAATAAAGTTCCTTAGAGGAACCTAAAAGAAGTCTGTTATTAAAGAGAACCATGAGTAAAAATTATCACAGTACAAATTATTGTTGTGAATGAAAAAGCACCAAATGGTAAGAAAAACAAACCACTTCAGAGAACAGTTAATGTTTAGAGGACAAGCAGGATTAACAGCAGGTGCCAGGAATGGGTTTGCTCACGTTGCTGGGAGGGACTGAGGTGGCACTCCCTGCCCATGCAAGGGGCCGTTGTACGCCACAGAAGCCACCTTGCTGTGCTCCCTGGCTCTTTGTCCAGCAGCTGTAAGAGCCAGATGGGGCTCAGATACAGGCAAGGCAGATAAGGAAGAAAAACCTTCAGTGAACCATTCAGCCACATGGGAGCTGCTTTTCAATCTGGATCACTCAGTGCATTACACAACACAAATCCGTTCACTACTTCAGTTGATATAAACTCTCCTGCCCAGACTCCTCCATGTGAAACTCTCAGTCAGGACAAATACCTGCAGATGTGTGAACTGTGATAAAAACTACCGTTATCCTGCTGCAGATGCCAGAGGACATCTCCTGAGGAATCAAGAAGGCCTTTCCTCTTTCCCTATTACTTGACACAAATGCCAAGTGAGTTTTTGCAAGCTGTGAGTGCTCTCCACTCTTGACTCCTCAAAGTCTCTACATGGCTCATCAGCTTGGGCTCTGTGCCGCAATGCTTGTGGCTACCTTGCTTCCATTTTGGAGTTGGTTTATATCTGACTTGATCACTTCTCCATGAAAAGCAGTGCATAGATGAACCCTCATTCATATGGCAAACACAAGCTATCACTGACTTCCACTGAGCAGTGGGTGAAACCAAATTAAGGAATCAAATTCCCCTTCTTCTGGTTACAAATGGACACAGCTGAATTATAGCACCTTGGTCCTGGGGTTCCCAGCGCAGGCTCCGTGAACCACATCACCCATTCAGGACAGCTACCGTGTATTTCACACGGGTGGAACAGCCACATGCTTTCAGTTTGAATGGTTTATTTAGGTACACTGAGACAATCCAGGAAGAATAAAAGGCCTCCAAGATGGAGACCAGCGTATATTCCCTTTGCAACCCATTGCACCAGCTCTGTTACACAAATGGCCATTTCCTTGTTCTGGCACACAGCATGGGCATGGAAAGAGAGAAATGTTTTCTCCAGATATATAAAGAAGTGGATGTCATAGTCAGTACCCATGCCTGGAGCAGAGCAGCTTAGCACTGCATGGCACTCAGTGGAAGCATGTTCATACAGTTCTTGCTCCATGCTGGCCCTTTTGCTGCATTCATTGCCAAAAAGCTTGGGCAAATCTATGGAAGAGAAAGGATTAATATTCCCAGAGATGCTGAATAAGACATTTCAAAAACAAAATCTGACATTGCTACACTGGAGCAGAGCACTGCACTGACTGTGTGTCCTGGGATTACCCAGAGCCTGGGGAGGGAGCTCCGTTAGCACTGTTAAAGCACGTTTGGGAAATGGACTTGTCAGCACATTTTGAAAGGTTAAATCTTCCCAGAGGGAAGGCAGTAATTGAAGAGATGACTGTGCAGGAGTCTTTGGAGGCATTTCCAAAATCAAGCTGGACAGGTACCTGCAGAAGAAAATTAACAAGAGTTTGAATGACTTGTAAGAGGAAACAAAGACAAGACACACAGGTGTTAGGATTTAGAATTCCATAATCCATACATATGCTGTAAATTCAAAATGGGTCATATGGAAAGCAACTCTGGCTCCTCTCGTCCCTTTCATACTGTCCTGTGTAGAACATGTGTTCCCAGATACACTGTGCAATAGTGGCTCCCTTTCCTTCCTCCCCAGAAGATGAGTCAGTAACTCCATGCAGCCAAGGGAGAACTTCACTTCTGAGATGAACACATTTTTCTGTTAGCCCTTTTGGAAAAATATAAATTTTATTCCACAGTCAGTGAGAATTCACACAACATGAAGCTATCTGTCACATCATCAGCGTGACCATGCCTGCGTTTCTGAGAAACATTATCAGACTACTTGCATTATCCTTCAAGCCTACATATGTTGGCTTTGCCACCTACTGAAATATGGGCACACAGCAGAGCTCATGAAGAGGGGTTAGGAGATATCTGTGCCAGAGGAAAAGTGAGCTGTTGGCTTGGAGGCTGCTCTGCGATTTAGAAGATGCAGTTTCTGCTCCTTCTTCTGCTATGGCCCTCTTGGGTAACTTCAAGTATACTAGTCTCTGTTTCTGCTGTCCCTGGCTCAGCTTGACAATTTATCCCCTTGCATGCATTTCATGGACGTCTGGGCTGCTTGTCAGTCAAAGTGCTCAATATTTTAAGATACACCATCACCAGTATTGATTGGTCCTGTGACATTATTCTTTTAAAGGCTGAGTCACCTTCAAATTCTGGGTATATAACTCCTATGACAGCTGTGAGTGAAAGCTCATAATTGCCTCAAAAGGTACAACAGCTGACTACAGCTGCTGTTGGTAAGTAGCGAGTTTGTTCCTTGAGAGAGAAAAGCAGCTACCCTGCCAGAGTGAAATATCTTTCTGTTAAGCAAAGATTATGTCACTTTCCCGTTTGATATAATGCATAGGTGCAGGCACACAGCCCATTTGTTTGAGATTTGATGCTCCCAGGTTTGCTGTGTTGAAGTGTTAGAGAGGTACTCGACAGGCTTATTTTCATGTTCGTGGCTTGAGCCCTAAACTGGCTGGTGAGTTATAAAGCGGTGATGCAAACCAAACAGCAATGTAGGGAGTCAGTTCAAAAAGAGGTGTATCTAGAGACCAAGCAAAACCCATCCTCTGCCCTACATTTCTGTCTAAACTGCAATTGGGAAAAGCCCTTAAGGCTGTCAGTCAAGAGCTTTAAACATCATTTTGCAACCATGATAAGCCTCCAAGACTTGAATCTTTTTAATAAAATTTGATGAAAAACACAGGGCCTACAATCAGTAGGTGCAGTGCCCTTCAGGGCAATTTAGAGATCTCCTGGTTCAGTACTATTCCAGGGCAAACCACTGTCAAAAACTGCATTTTAATGCCTGCAGGTTCTGACACACTCACAGAGGCAGAAAGCTCATTATTGGACCTAATTCAAAGCCAGTCCTTCTTGATTTACTGTCCACACATCATGACCACGCCTGAG
The DNA here is from genome assembly GCF_003343035.1 of Apteryx rowi. Classification (NCBI taxonomy): domain Eukaryota; kingdom Metazoa; phylum Chordata; class Aves; order Apterygiformes; family Apterygidae; genus Apteryx; species Apteryx rowi. The sequence goes on from NW_020448141.1 coordinate 1,350,502, forward strand.
TTTTTCTGCATATCCAGCCTCCATGAGGATTCCAGTGCTTCAGAGCATTTCCATCCCTGGGCAGGCAGCTCACGGGGCACATGGTGAGAGCATGTGCGCAATGACAGACAGCTCGTGTACTGATGACTTTTGGCAAAGCTGCATTATTTCACAGAGGACATGCCATCTGTCACTGTATTCTGCAACAGAAACTGACCTCACTAGCACTAAGGAAGCCCCAGCAGATTATCATTTAATGATGGTTCCAGCTCCAGCCCTTATAATTTTTCATCTTCTAGAGGGCAGACACAGAAGAGGAAGAAAGCTGTATATTATGTACAGCACGTGGGTCTTCTCTAAACCATCTCCTTTGATACTCCTGAGCTTGACAGGTTGGGATTTTTTCTTGAAACAATTTTCTCTGTATATATTTTACAGCAGAAACAAAACATCATCTGCTTCTTTTATATACATACGTAGTTTCTGTTTTGATTCGTGATAACTAATCCAGTTCAAATAAGTAAACACAGAAGATACAATTCTTGGTAGCTGCCTGAAGAGAAGCAAGGGAACTAAATATTCCTTCATGTCCAAGACAGAGGAATTGAGTGAGATCTTTCAGGTCAGTCTTTTTGTTGTCTTGGAAAAGACACTTAACCTCATTTTCCTAATGCAAAAAAAAAAAAAAAGCTTAAGGGGCAATAAGGGATACTCAGGGGAAGCACTATATTTGGTGGCTGAGCCTCTGCTGGCCTGTACTGATTTAGGTTAATGTTTGTGGGAAATAGTGAGCTTGAAGAGCAACTTACATGAGAAAGCACAGGGACAAAAATGATGGCCTGAAAGGAGGGAGAAATATGAAACTGACCAAAGAGATTCAAAATTGCTGAATATTTCTGGAAGATAAGGACAAGAATTTTGAAGTTGGCATGATATTTACCAAGCGACAAGGCAAGAGACTGATCCTTAAAGCAAGCAGATCACAAAGGAAAATGATTTAAGACATCTGCACAGAAGATAACTTAGGTGCTTCTGTCATGACACAGTAAAGGAAGCAAGATGGAAATTCAGGGGAAGAATATAAATTGAATGCAGCTATGAGCAAGTTCTGTGGCCAAAACCCTATCACTGTGTGCAGATATGAAAGAAAGCGCCCGAGATGGCACATGTCCAGTTAAAGTAACAGCTGCATAATCATGAGGAGAAATAACAAGGCAATCAACCTTCTTCACCCAGTAACATTTGAGGTTTGTTTTTTTAAGTAGTGCCCATGAACCTTCAGTATTCAAACAACCAGTGCTCGCCAGCATCCTGACAGTAACGAGGTTATCACAGCACTCCTAGTGCAAGTTTCTATGCCTTAAAAAATTAGAGCGTTGAAAATTATTGTAAATGCCTGGATAACTGACAAAAGTAAACTTGGAAGAGGGGAAGCCAGAACTAACTTTTCTGGACCCAAGACCCTCCAAAGTATGAAAAAATGAATGGCTTTTTGAAGATTAAAATGAGCAAAACTGTAAGGCTGCAGCAGCCTCCAAACCATCTGAGAAACTGAGAATTGTGGCTTCCAGGAGGGCCAACTCTGAAGAGGCTTATGACACCCGCAAGATAAAAAAACAGTTCAATTCACAAAAGACTAACTCCCAAATAGACAGAGCTTGTGTTCAAGTCATAGTAGAACTTGCTTTTAGGAAACCTCCTTTTCCTTGGTGTCGTGGAAGGCCATGTTTTTAACACAGCAGATACTTCACATTTCATAGCCCAACTCTGTCCTACTCTGCTGTAGGCTGGGTATCCCTGAAATGGTGAGAGACATGGTGAGCTAGAGGATTTCTTTTCTTAGAGTGAGAGAAAAATTTCTGGAAAACTCTGGCGCACAGACTCTTCAACTGGCATAACTTACAGCTCCCTTAGGAAGCTCAAAACAGATAACAATGACAGAATTCAAAAAACAATTTATTTTGAATAGTAAAAATGGATGTTTCCAAGTAAGTGTCACTATGGAGATAAAAGAGTAAAGTTTAAGGTCAGACTTGACTCCCAGTAGCAAAATTCCCAGGTATTAGTATGCATTATTATTTATACTGTGGCAGCAATCACAAGCATTCATCATCATTTTGTGCTGACTCTGCCCCTATCCTCACCCCAAATGTATGTATTGATACAGTCCCCACCAGCAATAAACAGTAGGGAAGAAAAGAGTGCAGCTAAAGCCTATATGTAAATCTGTATATTTACATAATATTTTCACTGAGCACCATCCTTAGGAGATGGTACTCATCTCGGCCAAAGTATAGGTGACATAAATACAGGATATAACCATATGAACAATACCTAGGTCCAAAGAGATCCAAATGTCTCAGCAAGCAGATCTGAGGTCCTAAACAGCCTTTGTGAAAAATCAGGAAAAGATAAATTATATTCAGATACTGCCTCATTTTGTTAACAAGAGAGAATTGAAAAAAATACATGCTAAAGTGATTGCCTAATCATCACATCAAACTAGTTATAAAGTCAGTTCATCATGAGCAAATCTTTTTAAAAAAACACACACACACACACACACACACACACACACACACACACCATGTTCGCAGTGCAGTGAACTCAAAAATGTTACTTGTTTGGGGTGAATCTCATTCAGCCTGGACAAATGGCCTGTGTGTAAGGAACTTCAGATCAAGCAGGACAGAGTCTGTACCCCAGCAGCCTTGGGATAAATTTGGGGAGTTAAAGCATCCTTCCTGCTGCTTCATCACCTTCCATCCGAGAACAGCTACTGTCCCTTTGCTGTGCATCCTGAGGAACTTCTGACACCCAGACAGGTACTTTCCTTTACAGCAACACCCTGACCTCCTTCTGCCAGCAAGTTAAAGGCAATGAGAGTCCAAATGAAGAGCTTGCCTGAATAAACCTGACCAAGAAAGGCAGGATTAGGCCTATTGACAACAAAAATGCTCAGTCTCTGGCCTATCCCATAATGACATTCTCTTAATCTAGGTTTTCACTGACGAAATAGGTCAGCCAAATACAAAAAAAAATTCTTGCTAAGTAAGTTGAAGAACTTTGTTCCAAACTTGTGTAAGGCTGTGTGGACGTGACGAGGCATTCAGGATGCAGCTTATTTTAGGAATCAGCAATATGCTTTAGGCAGAAATCTCGATTTGTAAATACTGCATTTTGCTCCAACAAATTTCTTTTCTGATAGACTATGACCACTTCATAATTCTAGGACAGAACCATGAAGATTAATAAAAAGCAGGAAGAGGATTTTAATCAACACAGCCAGCTGGTCTGTGGTTTAGATTATGTTGTGGAAAGGAAAGTGTAACATTAAGATTGAATGAAAAATTCAAAACACTGATTACCCCACAGAGTATCTCTGCAAGCTAAATTAACATTAAACTCAAATTTGCAAATCCTGTGCTTATATTACTGTGTGCATGCAATTGCAATATATTTAACATCAACAAGAAATTAAAGCATTGCCTTTAACAAAATGAGGGTTTTTTTTAAATCCTGTTCATAAAAGTCAGTTTCCTTCCTTCCCCTTTACTAAGAAGATGACCTACTTTAAATCTTATCCTTTAAAAGTATTGTAACAAGTTCCTTCTTTGGAAGGAGCAAAGCAGGACACAGGATGGCTGGAAAACAGCTAGTCAAGTAAGAGGAGAGTCAGCCTGCTCAAAGCCCAAGAGCAGCAAGAAGGTGAAGGCTTCTCCAGTATTTGGGTATGTAACCAAAGGAACAGAGCTGTGGTCTGAAGGGGAACTGTGCTGAGTGACTGGAAGAAGCCCAGCAAAGATGGCTCATCTGGGGGACCAACCTGGAGACCCAGCAGAGGCTACACCCTCGCTGTTGCTCCTCGCCTGCAGATGTAAGCTGTCGCCAGCTGCTGCAGAGTAAAGGGAGAAGAGAGGAAACAAGCTCCCTGGATCCAAGCCAAGGAGAAACAAAAGACTTATGTACCATCGCCACATTGCTCTGCCTGTGCTGACCGCCCAGCCTGTGCTAGTGCCATAGCAACTAAGGTTAAAATTGGGTCAGGATTGCCAGTGTGAAACCTATTATTTTGAATACAGGACTCGTACTTGGGCTGAAAACATTCATGTGCAATTTTGACAGAAAACATGCTGTTAGGGGAAGTTGGAGTGGGGGAGAGGAGACTACATTTATGAGGAAGTCAGGCTGCCTGAAGTACTTAGAGTCCATTAATTTTTCTTGTTTTAACCTATTCTGACTTGGACAAGTTCCCTCTATCCCTTCAAGAAGGGAAAATACTATCAGCTCAGTATTACCAATGAAGATTCAAGGCATAAAGGCTACATGACTGGCCCCATGTCTATAGAGGAGCAAGACTGAATCCAAAACTCTTTAGTTTCGAAGATGTCATCCAAAGCTCCAGACCTACAAACTAGAACGTCCCAAACAACTTGTCTGAAAAAGCACCATCTTCCCTGTGAAATCTAAGATACATCACTCAAGATTATCATTTGTCTGGAATGAACCAAATCTTGGTTTTAAACAGAACTTTAATTTTTCAAGCTTATACGATCAACTTGGCTGTTCTGCCTACAAATAATTTTTAATGCATTCAGCAATTATAATCAACTTTGATAGAGACTCAACTATATAACATTTCTACAAGATTCACGAAAATCTGAAGCTGAGTAGAGAAAAAGACCCAGATTAGTGGCCCACATACAAAGACAAGCACAATTCAATATTTTCAAAGGGAGGTGGAAATTCCCTTTGTGAGGAAGCAGCCAGCTTCCCAGTCAATATGAGAATAGCTCAAATGAGAGCTGGTCCTGCTTTTTGCCTTGTCAGGCAGGTAGGAGAAGTGAGAGGAAGTAAACACTTCTTGGATGGAGGATCCATGGAAGGCAGAAGAGGGGCTGAGGTTTCGGCAGTGGTGGAGTGTCAGGGATATAGAACACAAATCTGTAGGAAATTTAGTTTCTTTGTTTAGCTGGAACATTAAGTACAATTATTCCAAGATGAAGGTAAGATCAGTGTAAGATTCCTGTAATGACAGTTTCCATCGTTTGTGTCCAATGCTTTTAAGTCTACTGTAATGTCACTTTATAAGAGCCATGTCTTCATATAAAGCAGCATATTATAGTCTTAAAGCACTGCAACTAGTTTCTAAATCATGACTTTTCTGTGTATGTTGAAACACTAGCTTCTATACCTACAATGAACTGATCTATTTTTAAGCTGTTCTAACACTCAGTTCAACAAGGAGAGAAAAAGTAAACACAACATAAATCAGGTATTCATTTTTTTTCAATTAGATTGTCTCAGGTTCCATCTATGCAATAGATTTGTAACCTAAGAAATGAATGACTCCCGAGTGAGCAAATTACCACACTGTGGGTAGGACTTAACCTGTTAACAACTGTAGTGCAAGTATTTTTCTGATTACAGAAAGCAAGCTATGATCCTAGAAAAATGCAAATAAGCAGGACTTTATCAAAAGCTCACCTCTAGGTCTGCCTTCAGACCTGTGCAGTGCAGGACTTCAAACTCTGATTTTGGATCTCTAACTTCTCACAGCAGGCTCACATCATCTGACTAGATCAACAGAAATATCCTATTTATTACTTATCAGGCCTCTTCTGAATGAAAGAGATAGCTGTTTTATTTGAACTGAGCTGCAGCCAGAAAGCAGAACGCTCCTTTGCTCACAGCTGTATGCAGCTTCAGCTCGGGTTGTGCCTGAAGGTAATGCAGTTGCCTCAGCTATGCCAGCTGTGGAGTCATACCCCAAAATCACTCATTCTGTGGTTTTGCCTTGTGCTTGGTTTTCATGGGGTGCCTGTACAGGATTTCCCTCTTACAGCCTCTTCTTAGAGTATATGGCTTTCATGTGTCCTAAGGTGCTTGCTCCGTCTGCAATTAAAATGCTGCCATCACCACTAGATCAAACTGACTGAAACCAAAGCTAAATAATTTATGTCACAGTCAATAAAAATGTGAACTGTCATATCATGTTCTTGATATGAAAAACATGGCTTGTAATGCAGATGAGATCATACCAAATTGCCCTATTCTGGCCCTAGGGTGCTCTGCCTCCTGCAATTAATGGCTGGCTGTATCACCTAGAGTGGAAGTTTGCTCAGTTCCCTTTCAAGTTAGGAGAAAATACTTCAGCAATGTCTGGAATTGTGCTAAAAAGAGGTAAGGGAAGAGGGTTTCCCATTCCAGGTACAATGTATGTAAAACGTTAATAATGCATTATTCCATATCACAACACTTTTTCAAATTACGTTGTAATGACCACTGTTAAAAAGTGTAACCTTATCACTGAACACACAGAAAAGGCAGAAAAACAGCTGAAATGCTTGAAATCTTTAAGAACAATGTTTTTCATTCAGAAGAAAATCAATCTTTACTTCCTTTAGTTGTTCAGGAAGAAAAATGCTGCTGGCCATATCTTCCCCAGGGTATTCTCCTATGGACAGTCATAGTTCAATGTTGCTTTCTTCAAGGGATAACAAGACCAACTCACACATAAGGAAGGATTGCCAGAGGCAGCATATCACAGGTTCGGTGGTGTCAAGATGAATTCCACCTCTCTGGACGCAGGAAAGTGAAGGCTTAGCAGATACGGGAGTGAGAATCATTCCTAGATCATACCAAATCATACCAAAATGGATGAAAATCCAGACATCAACCTCTGTATTTAGGCAAGACTCTTGGGTTTGTTGAACCCTCTGAATATGCACTTTACAGATGGCCAGCACACAAATTCAAACTATTCTGAAAACATTATCCAGGTGGAAGGAGACTTACATCTCCTGGGATTTCACAGATGACCAGCAGCCAAAGGAGCCATAACGCAAGCATAGGCTGAACAGGGAGTAGGAAGTACTATGAATAGGAAGTATAGGCATGTACACTGGGTATCTTCTCTTGCACTTATGGACCTGGTGTAAGTGCTCAAACTATACATGCCCAGTGACTGTTGTGTGGTAGCTGTTGGTCATACAGAAATCCCAGGGAACAGCAAAGCTTTTCTTTTCCAACAGGACAACATTTCTGGATGGAAAAATACAGCATGTTCGGGGATGCTCAGGGTTCAGTTACACTGCTGCTATTTTCTCCTGGCCTCACTGATCCACTGACTCATTCAGTGGTACCCCTGCTACAATATAATTCACATCAAGAAGGGACAGAAGTCCCTTTTAATAAGGGGTAATAGGATAGGGATAATGCGATCCCTATTTAAAATGATCAAAACACTACTGTAAATATGCCCTCCCATTTTAAAAGTCTTTCAGCTCATTGTGACTCTCAGATTTTGTCAGGAGCCTGAAGACTACTTATCACAGTTCTTTCAATGCCAAGTATTTCATTTTGCCAGTTTTTTCCTAGCTCTTGCCTGACTTCAGGAACAGGCTGAGGTGGATTTTTGTTACCATGGACATGTTAGAACACAGTCTTTGTACAGCAACTTGTCATCTTAAATCTGAATCAAATCTTCAAGAGTGCCTCACCAAAAACATATGCCAGGAGTAAAGAACGGGTTGAAAATTCTTAAACTGGCAAATTAATTTCTAATAAAATCACTGTGAGCTTTTTCACAAAGAAACTATTTGCTCTCCCACATGCATCTCAGGCCAGATTCTAATCTTAGGAAGAGTTTTGATGACATTAAATACTGGGAGCTTATATTCTCCTACTGCACTGCTCTCAGCCATAGGAAGAGTATTTCAACCCAGAACAACATGTGATGAAAAGCAGGTGGGTCTAGAAATGTACAGTCTTTTTTCCAAAATGCATGTGCATTATCATCTGTGACTGGGTGAAACTTTTTAGGAATCACCCTCAGGCATTTACCACAGAAATCTAAAGGCAAAAACTTCTTCTGATCTTTTGGATCCATAGTTCCAAGTCCACTTAGTCTCTGGGATATTACAGAATATGTCATCTCTATTATAAATACTTTCCAAGCGAAAAAAGGCAGTTTAAGGTGAAGTCAAAGTAGTGAGTCATTTAAGGCAAACCAAACAAAGCCAAGGACATTGCAGTTAACCCTAATTGGAGCATATGCATCTCAAAAATTCAGTGAGAAGGTCACACTTAATAGAATCCAGCAATAGTGAGAAAAGAAGTGCCAAATGAAGGCACAGAAACAAATTAAACTCTCCCATCGTGTCATCAGGCAATAAATATACAATTAAGACATATTGGTGTTTACTAAGACTGGTCAGCTCATTTTTAGAGACATTTTTTTCCTCTGACTGCTAAATAATTTCATTCAGAGTAATGTTGTTCACATGTAACTTTTACATTAAAAATCTTTAAAAGCCTACAGTCTCTCCATTGCATTTACTTCCTTTCTCTACACAGAACAAATGATTGTTCTAGGCACACCCAACGCACAATTCATACTTGATTATTATATCTGTATTCCTTCTGTCTGAGCAACTAATATGAAATTTCATGCAAACAACTTTACCTTATAAATATATTTCCTAAGCACAAACAGAAAGATTTCTCCATGCAAGTGTGTATCCACATCCATCTTAGAAAGCTGTGCAGGCAAGACATTATTCTTCTCAACTATTTATTTTCATCCATCACACTAACACAAATCACAAACACCAAGAAAAAATAACCTGATATTAGGAGCAAATGGTTCATTCCTGCTGTACAATTAAAAAAAGGTAGCTGAAACACATCTCATTCAAACAGCAGCATCGTTAAATTGCACAGTCGTAATGGTAACGATGGTACTGCTTTCTGAAATGGAAATACTTACATGCACTGAGGAATCAAACCACTATTCCCTAACTTACAGCACTTATTTTAGAGCACATTTGCACTGTGCTACATTTCTCTCTCTCAAAGTTTTTGTTTTGTTTTGTTTTTGTATTCAGGAAAAATATATATATATAAATAAATAAATAAAGGCAACCGATACTAAGAGAAATACCTGCAGGACTGAAGCAGGCCTCTTGACTGCAAATGACATTTTATTACCATCTTCTGAAGACTGGAGTGTATCCCAGCTCAGTAGAGCTCCTACATATTTCTTTTTGTTATATTTACCATATCTTGTAATTTCACAACAACGTAATTATTTCCTTACACATCAGGTACTCCACTGCATCATGTCCTTTTAAAGCAGTTTCTGGAAGTGCAGAGCTATGGTCATGGTCAAATGCTTTATTTTTCTCCTTTTTTTAAGTTAAGATTAAAACAAACTAGAAAATGACATATAACTCAGCAAAAGGTTTTAAAAAAATCCAAAGAAATACACGAGTCTCTTTTTCATACCAAGAGTTTCATTGTTATTTCTCCAAAAAACAGAATGATTGGCAACATTTTATTTACACTGTCGATAAAAATAGAAGTAGTAATCAGTAAAAAACATTCCAGCGTAATAAGGATCTGTTGAGCAGTCTGCAAGATCCTGCAGAAGAAAAATAAAGGAGATTAATATAGGATCTTCTCTCAGCTCAGATGTTCTTTGTCTTTTGCTGTGTTCCCATTTGAAAAAAGCTTACCGGTGCAGCTACACGGAAATAGTATGCGCTGTCATACAACCTAGCTACAGGGAGAATCCAAATATGCTGATATCCCTAGATAATAAATGAGAGAGAAAGAGATTTGATAACCTTATTTCACATTCAGTTGGAGAGAAAGATAGGCTGTGGAAACATTTCATTGACAAATGCAGTGCATTCGATAATTATGATAACAAGACCTGAGAGCTAGTTGGAGCATTTAAAGACAAAGTGCTGACTTTAAACCTTGCAAATGTGGTTTTGCTCTGATCAGCTCTGAACAGGAACTGACAGACATCTGGCTCCCAGCGGCTCTCAGCTGGCTCTGAATAACTGAACTCCCTCTCTAGTCTTCAAAGCAAATTGTACAGCCAATAGGAGTTGTCACTGCTGTGCCAGGTGGCCTGAAAGCTGTAATAAAGGGAAATGGCAATTCTGCTGATTTAGAAGTAGCAACATTAGTCCTGTTCAGAAGGCAGTGAAAGTTTCTCTATATGTTCGAAAGATATGAGCAGCGTCTTCACCTTCACTCAATATTTCAAAAAGAGATGCTGGGAAGATTTCATTTTACTTTTGATTGCAGTGTCCTGCAATGTACAAATGAAATAATATATTTCGTATCTGTAATTTTTATCCTACACTGAATAAAATTCAACCCTCATCTTCTTTTTTTTCTAATGATCCATTCTGGTACTCCTAGGATATTTTTTATTTCATCAGTTCCTAATGTCTCAACTCCTTTCTCTTTCTTTCCTCACTCCACTTTCTGACATATTCTCTGTGTTGGAGATGATAGGCTTACATGACACAACTTATGTGAGAATTGCCCAGAGTCCAAATGATTGCTGTCCTGCCCTTTGGTAGGGGATAAGCCTTCCAGTCCTCAGGAAAATCCTCATGAAAAAAATTCTCCAACCAGGCAGTGTTTCTATTCTGAGTCAGGTCAAACCCGAATACTCACTGCTGCTGGAAGCTAGCTGGCTTTAGACTTTTGATGCAGATTTCAGGCTGACACATGAAATCTCTTCGGCCAGCTTTGGCAGTAAGCTTCAGGGATATTTCTGCATGGGCAAACTCTCTGGGTCTGATGTAATTTCAAGGAGTGTTGGAATTACAGTAGACTGGTCAAAATTTGGAGAACTTCATTTACTTGAGCCTGGTGGTTTTTTGCAGCTGTTGCAGACACGCCTATAACTTTTTGCAAAGGTAATTGGAAAGTTTATTTAAAGTCTGCGTAAGGATGCAGGTATCCCAACCGCTCTAAACTGACAAAGCACCAAAAAAAGTAATTTAAAACCAACTAAGAACATACTCTGTATGGTACCATAGACCAACAATTTAAAGTTGGTGAAAGGACTTCCAATTTCATGTAGGGTCCTCCTTCTGAACAGTTTGTTCAGAAATGCTACCATCCTTAATGCTACCATCCTTGCTTCTGTCTTTCCTAATTTTTTTGGCCAGAATAAACATTTCCAAGCAACGTGGACAAATCTGAGGACCTGGTAACATAAAGAGTCTTCTATTTCCCTAGAATTTGAAGGGAGTTTAAAGTCTTCATCACTTCCCTGGAGATGATCTACAGTTTTCAAGATCAGGTTTCTAAATAACTTTTTAGTGGTAAAAGCTAACATGTTTTAACAACTTTTATTCCCATCAAGATAATTCAGAGAATGACATGAAAATAATTCTTGCTTTTACACTGAATAACTTTCTCTACAGAGCTTTACTGGTAAACTCCTGTTCACACAGAAATAAATGGGAATACTACCACTGTTTTCAGTGAAGCCAAGACTTAAAAACTGGAATTTGCTACCCATAAGATAACAATGGAAACAGTACAATAGATGAGAATTTGGAGGACTCTGTCTTCTAAGGCCCTGGGCGAAAAGTACTCCCATTTCTTAAGTATCTCTGGAGATGTAATGAGTTATAGGAGTGAGTAGACTCAAAAATCTTTTCTAGGGTCTTTAGAGAGTCACTAGATGTTTTTTTACAAAATGCAGCAGAAAACTGACCCACACCAAAAGGTCACATCCTAGCTATCTGATTATGGCCATGCCAAAGCCAGTTATGTCTGGTAGACTTGAAGTATACCTGGATTTCTACCACCTTAACTAAGATCAAAATTTAGTGGCTAATAATTTTATGAGTCAGCTTCTAATGGGCTGTTTCTTTTTCCCAAGTGCCCATAAACGCACTGTTGACCCAGCCAAGGGGACTAGCTGCCATCAGCTACTCTCCTTTCCACACTTTGGAGATGGAGATCTTCTCCCTGGGGTCTTCTATCTCTTGATTGATTGATTCATTCATTCATTTCTTATAATCATGGCTCTGTGAGGCTACTCAGTGGAGCCAGATGTTATAACAAGTCTTTTCCATCTTCTGGATCTCCCTCTATACCAGAACGCATCCACACAACACCACTGGCGTCAAGAGCACCTACATTCAAGGGATCATGATGTCTTATCAATGAGACTTTGATGCTTTTATGAAAAACAGAGATAGCTAATAGAAGGAAACATCATTCTGGAGGCCAAGGGGAAAGGAGAAAGCTAATCAAATTATTTCAGTGCTGTATGGCTCCAATGGCCAAAACTGTCAGAGAATTGAACACTTTTTCCTCCACGAAGCTCAATTTTCTTTTCACTTTTGCAAATTACTTTTAATGGAAGAGATGAAAAAGCAGCCATGTGGGACACAGTATACAAATACGATTCCCACAAGCCAGAGTATTACTGCAAAAATATTACCTGTGTGGTTTCTGGGAAAACCTTCCCACTGCTTCGGCTTAAAGCATAATAGGGGCAATAATTTCCAAACGTGACTTTGCAGAGGAATACAATTAATGGTTCTGTAGTGCTTCAACAAAGAGAAAAAAATAAGGATTTATTCCACTGCTCTTAAATAAAATAACCATATATATAATACAATATAAATAATAGGGGGAAAAAAATCCTTACAGTGGAACAAAATATTAATTATGGAGAAATAAAGGAGAGGAAATTATTTAATTGGTTGATATGAAGGAAAAAAAACCTGAGCCACCAACCTCTAAACTTGCTCCATACCCTTCCATGAATGGAGGAAGTTTTGCTTTTGGAAATCTGGGTGATTTTTACAGTCATTAAGATAAATCTAGAAATGTATATTAACTTCCTTAAACCTTAAGCCTATTCATACCAGATGCTATTATATATGACTTTTTATACAACTCAATGGTCATGACAGGCTTGGGCTGCATGGCTTATGTCACACATAGGCATAACATGCCTATGCCAGAGGGTATTTGGGCATCTAAACAAAATAGCAGACAATTTTATGGAAGACAAACCCCAAATAAGCCTTAAAACAGGGGCCTATATAAATAACTAACACTTGCCACTGTACACGTGCAAACAAGTATTCATATATGCCACATCTTCTGTCCTAGACCAGATGTGAATATTGTGTGTTGGTTTCATTTGATTTTATTCAGTGGCATAAAGGTTTTCCATATTTTTGATGTATTATCTTAGTACTTGGACACAGCAGTAACTCAGATATGTTTGGGTCCGAGTTTTTGTTAAGTGAAAGGTTATAGAAAAAGTATAGATTGAAAACTCCCCCTCCCCCCCAAATAACCCAATATCCACAATAAATTCAGCAACTATTTCAGTGAAACTCTGAATAAAATCTATTACTCCCTACACGGGAAGGCTTCACCACTAGTTTATAAAGTTTAAAACGCAGATTTTCAGTTGCTGCAGAAAATGAGTAGGTACTTCAGGAGTTCTGTTATATCTCCTCTCACCTCTGTTCAGAGGAGTAGGACAAATCCACGCAAAACTAAGTCCTTAACTGAGACCTTTGGGTCTAAAGAAGGATGTTTACAAGGTGGTACTTTTTAAGATCAATAGATTGGACTTAAAGACTATCTGTAACTTCATAAGGCCTTGTCTTGGACAGACTGGAGTTATCAAGTGTCATTGAGCAAAGCGTTCAGCAGCTTTTCTGGCTAACGCTGGCCTCTATCAGAGAACAGCCCCAAAAGAAAGGATATGTTACTTCTGGGAGAACACAACAGAGCTAGACTTTTATTTCAGAAGAGCACCTCTGCTGAGAGGTAAGTCTGCTGCTTATTCCTGGTGTAAATCCTAATTCTCTGTATTACCAGAGCTAGTATTCCTGCACAAGAATCCCCTTTTACTGGGCTTGGTTCAGCAAGTCAAAAAGACGGTCCCTGCCCCAAAGACTTTACTCACTTATAAATGTCATTGTTGGGAGTTATTTATGCGTGTTCCTAATAACATTTCTCTACACTAAAAAACAGTCCTGCTGATACAGGAGTACATGTCTATTCAAATAATTACAAGATTAAAGCTTAAGACTACTGGATTTTAATACCTGCCTTGATGGGTGAAATTGTCATTGCCCTGAAAGCAGTACTAGGCTTATGTTTCAGCAAAGGATCTCCCCAGAGGTCTAAGTTAAGGACTTAGTTTTGCATAGATTTGTCCCGCTCCTCTGAATACAGATGGATTTCATTTAGTATCAGAATAGAAATCAGGCAAGAATTAGTATCAAAAAATGAATCACCATCTTGTTATGGACGCATTATCTTTAATTGCACTTACTTGATTTCCAGGGAGATTTCCACATTCGTGGGCGTGTGTTTGTTAATGGGAATAACATAGCTGTAATTTCCAGACCTGATAAAAGGTGGCATTAATGCACATAGGATTTTAATATAGATATCATCTTTGCAAAAACATGGAAGTTGCTTTTAAATTTAAAAGGAAAAAATGTGAAAATGTAGAAAAAGCTCATGTACACTACAGAAAGCTGTGAGAAGGAGCCCATCAAGTAGCCCTGTCACATTTATGGTACTCCTATCCCACCACAATAAAGCATAATAAAACAATTTACCTACCTGCACTGTAGATTTTTACTACAATAGCGACTGTCAATGCTTTGCTGAGTTTCCAAAATCTGTATGGATCTGATTGTTGTATCAATCCCTAAAAACATTAGGAATAATGTTTTCTTCTTGATTATTTCAGAAATCTCAGATAAGAGCATAATAATATTAGCATCTACTTGCTTGTTTGCCACTACAGAAGTTGCTACTGGTCTAAATTTGCCCTTGGTCATAACCTTTGATTGATTACATTCATTCTGAAGTTACAGGGGACATGGGATCCCTTGTTTGTGCTTTACATGGACAAACAGCCTGGGCACCTCAAACTGAAATATTTTCTTTTGACCAGACATTAAAGACCATTTTGATGATAGCCCAACTGGCATACAAATATGTCAATGTTCATTTTAATGTACTAGCAGCCATGCTCATGCAAGTATCCATTAATCTGAAAATCGTTACCTTTGCTGAGAGAAATGATTTGGTATGCAACAAAACTTGTTTCTAACCGTGTGTCCAGAGAAACTACCTAAATCTAAAGGGTATTATACTATCTTCATAAAGCTCTGCCTTGAATTTTCAAGAGCTTAGAGTTCTGTAATATTCTACATATAAGAACATCATGAAATATGGATCAAAATATACTCAGCTAACCAAAAATATATTTGCACTTTGATCCTAAGTAAACTGCGGCAATAGGAGCAACCAAACGCAGCAGATCTGGGATACTATGCTGATCTCTTTCCAATACTTAGATCCTGATCTTGGAGGAAGTTGACAATCTGAGGAATGCGAATGCGAAACACAAACTCTAAAAGTTCATATTTTAAAATTAGCTCAACATCTCATGTATAAATACACACATGTATATAATTGTATATATACATGCACATATATCATAGAATATGTTTCAGGGCAGCATGTAATGCAGTTAGATACTGCTAATTGAAAACTTACTTTCCGAAAAAAACTCAAAACATAGCTGGTGTATTGACTACCAGGAAAGCTGAGTAAAGTAACTGGTTACCTGAGTGGTTATGTCCCTAACCAGATTGGATTAAGTTCCCCAGTTTGCCACAGGCTTTCTGCCTTTCCATGGGCCCGTCTCTCTGTGCCTCACAGGTGTTATCTGAAGGGGGTAGTTATGGTGAGAGGAAGAGTATAGCCATACTGGCGTGGCTCTCCCCTAAGTGAATTAGCCCTGCAAAGAGTTAGGCAGCAAGAAGCAGCGAGCTAACACAGCTGTACTGCTTCTGTTTTCACAGCTGACCTAGGAATCACTGCACTGTGCTGCATCCTGCAAAGCTTATTCCTTCTGGAGACATCTACAGAGTCAGATCAGTGCAGGTCCACCATTCAACCATGTCTCAGGCCCCCAAGCTAGCCCGCTTCAGGCTGAATCATGGAGCGCCTGAAACGGAAGGGGCTGAACAGATTTAATCCCCTCAAGGGGCCTATGCTCACACCGCTGATGGGATAGGGATGACCCATGTGGGGTTGGGATATGAGACCCACAAGCAGATAGCCAGAATCCAGTTGTTGCCTATGCTGCCAATGCTTTAAGTCTGGCAATGTGGTGTAGAAAGCATACAGAGGATGTGTTTCAGCAGGCCCAAGTCTGTTCTTCACCTTGCACTGTGAACACTGCTTTTGAGTTTCTGTTCTTCTGTTCTGCAAAAACACTGCACAGGGACTTGATGATTATAGGCTGACTTGTGCTTCTATGCAGTAGCACTTGCTTAACTTTCAGCATGCAAATACCCACACACATACTTAAGTGATGGAGGGAAGGAAATCGAGTATGTCTGTCTCAAAGAGCTAGCAGAGAAGAACATTTCTGTTTGCCAAAGAAACCCTATTCTGGGGTGTGCAGCCACTGTAAAAAAGTCAGAAGGGGAGTGATTTTTCTCAGATCATCTCACTCTTGTGTACACAGGCAGCAAGCAGAACATGTGCTCTATTCCTTGCATGGCCATGGGTAGCAGCCTGCTTTCAGTGCATGCCACTGCATAAATGTTTTATTATACAAGTATTGCCCAATCTTTAATCAAACATTTATTAAAAAAAAAAAACAACTGTAGAACAGAGCATCCACATAACTGAAAAGACAAGGCATAATCCTGCTCATGCTGAATGAATGCCAGAATATATCATTACAATATCTGCAATCAGCGGCTACTCGTCATCACAGAAAAGCATCAATATTTTCAACCCAGACTGGCTCTGACAGCAGCGCATAGTCATTAAAAGGGGAGCCTGAAATCAAGCTGGAAGTCCTGTGCCCCAGAACTTCATTTCATTTCCACTAACGCAGGCAATGTCAGGATCCCAAGGCAGAGAAGGCCCCCTTCAACAGCTCATGCTTTTATCCATTAGGTCAATTGTGCCAAACCCCAAACACATCCTTTACACTGTAGCAGGCACTTCCTGCGCACAAATACACCACTCGCATGCTTAAGCATTTACTGTATAAGGGATTGCAGTGTTGATCACCTTACGAGATTTTAGCCCCTGTCAAGAAAAATGTCACTTGTCTTGCATGTGAAGCCAAGTCTTTTGTCTCAAGTAGTAGCTTGAGGAAACAGGTGCAGGTTTAGCTGAGACGAGCTCATTATGTGTGAGGCAATCTTTATGCAATAATTCCCCAAGGATGAGAGGAAGAACTTGCTGGGTAGCCAGCGTATTTACAAAAATCTAATGAAGATGTAAGAATAAATTACAATGACAAGAAAATTATAGTGCAGGTATTTAATAGAATTCTAAGTTCTAATTTCCTATAATAACCAGTTATAAATGAAACTTCTCTCAATTCTAGCAGCAGAATACCAAGTTATACAATTATGCATTAAAACAGTTTAAAAAAATGTGGGACTTACAGTCATCTCCAAGATCAGGTCTGTTACGATTTTTGATTAAATTACTTTCAAGCAACATGTTACTTTTGTTTCCTGTGAAAGAACGTTTATAGATGTTCCCAGGTTAGCTTTGCACAGTTATAGCAGCAAAATATGGACACATCATAAGATGTGTTGTTAATTATTACTTGGATAAAGGCACACATAACTAACATGAGAATCCTTTAAAATACAAACCACCTCTATTCAGTCTAAAATACATACAAACAAATGACATTTGTAGATAACAAGAAACAAGCTTTTGAAATTCTACAGGATATTTAACACATTTCAAAAACAGCCTAATAGAAAAGATTTCATGCCACACAAGAAATATCAGTAATGTTATAACAGAGAGAGAAAGAGAAAATCAACATCCAGCCAGGCACTTCAGCACAAGTCTGATCATAAAGCCACATCCTTCTTATTAGTGAGAAAATAAATCAATGGGTACCTGCCTTGTAAACATAGCCTATTGGAATAAATTAGCTTTTTGAATGTAAGACAAGACATTGAAGACTGACCCAAGACGTTCCGCTTCAGACACAGAGGGATGAGTCACCAGACTAGAGAAACTAATACAGAGCTTTAACAATGTTGTCACCATGTTCACTAAAGTCAGCTCTGTAATTTCAAGTGTTGAACTAGGGTGGGAAATCTAAGTTGATGGGGGGGTTTATTCTATTCTTTTTCTCAACACTTCTCTAGAAAAGTGAAGTTTAAAAGATCTTTTGAATAATCATTACATAGTCCAACTTGTAGAAGGCAAAAGACCCTTCGAGCCCTTGGGAGACAATTTAAAGCTACTCCTGTGCTTTTAGGCTAATTGCCAGCCAAGAATTTGTCCAGGCAAGTATTACTGATAAACTGGCCCTGAGGAATGTTGATCTTGCCTAAACTATCATGCTGCATCAAATATCATTTCATCTGGGAAAAAACGGAATCATGTATTTCTAAAATGCTGAAATACCCCATTCCTGTGTTTTCCAAAGGAAACATTTTGATTTCTAAATGAACGTTTAGAACAAAAATCTTTGTTTCATTATATAAAAATTTATTTTACAAAAACAAGGATTGAAATGCAGTATTTCACTTAGATGGAAACAAAACAACTGGACTGACCTTATTTATTCCAGATTTTGGTTTTGATTTCATTTCAGAATTGGGAAATAAGAAAATCCAGGTTTTCCTAGTGCTAATAGGTAACCTGGAACATGGAACAACACTAACAACTGGAATCTGAGAGCAGAGAAGCAAAGCAGTACAGAACCATCTTACCATCTTTAGAATTTCTGCCGGTTTTTTTGTTTTATTATGAATCAGTGATACTGCTAGTTTTTCCTTCCATCCAGCCATCTTCTATTTACTTGCTCATCATTCAGATCTGTCATTTCTACCAGTTTAGGTGGTAACTGTTGCATTTTGCAGTAATCTACCATCCCATTTCTTTTCATTGGGATCTGCTGCCAGACACCTAGAATGGCTACTGAACATATGGAATCAGTTGTATACATACAGTAGGTCTTGAGGCAGACCTAAAAAGGTTTATTCATTCTTCCTTTCAATTTAAAACTAGTTGTCACATCATCCTTCCCCTCTCTTCTATTTTCTGTCAATAGACTAGATACATTAACAATGCACTGATAGTTACCTGAGACTTTGCATGCTCATTAACAGAAAACTGTTCTGTGAAAACCTACATCCACTGGTAAGGGTAACAGGATGCTCACTGAAAGAAATATGTTCTCCCTGTAGATACAATACATCAGCTCTGCAAGTATTGGCAGGAATATTTATTACATATTTTGAATTACTAAATATTTAGCACTGTAATTCTTTGTCTGGCAGATGATCAAAGAAAGCATTAAGTCAGTATCAAAATTCTGTACAAAATTAGGATGAAGATAAATTTATTTTACTAAGATTTCAACTATTTGAACAAACTAACAATGAACAAGCTAAACAAGCTGGAAATGCATTTTTACTTGTTTCTTTACTCTGCATAAAATTACCATTTTGTTGTCCCCTAGGTTGGTCCAATCCAAATGAAATGTAGAAAACCAGACTGATAATATTTTTATTTGGAGCTCAAGATGCCAATCCAGAACACCAGGAATTACCAAAAAGCACTGTAGTAGCTTCTAATAAATTGTGGTATACTTCCACTCTGTCATATATAGTAACTCTGAGTGTTTTCCTAAAGGTCCACGTGGGATATGAAGACCCAGTTTACTCAATACTGAGTATAAAAGTATGGGCATGACCAAAATGAAATGAGGACAACCAAACTCTTCATACAATATTCAGATAAACTTATCCAATAAATCTGGTATCCTTTTTCCTCAAGTACTGCCTGGTTTTAATTCACATGAGTTGGAATATTCTATAAGCAGTACCAAATTACCATGGAAAAAACCTGCTGCTGATTTCTTGTGATGGTATCTTGCAGGGGGAAGGTGGTAAATGTGAATGCAGAAAGCTAACTGAAACCTACCAGAAGCTCTCACCAAGCTTTTATTGTGAGGGAAGAGATGCCAGGAAGGGGCAATATTTTGATGGAAAGTAAGGACACCCCCTTGTTACCAGGGGCACTTAACTTTAATAGACAGGCAAAGAGCATTGCTGAGATGGAAGCAGAGAATAGAAAAAGCCTAGATGCTGAAGGGTATTCATATTCCTTATGTCCACCGAAAGCAATAGGAGTTAGAAAGTCTAAATCCTTCAGAGGATCCAGTTCTTAAGACAAATAACGCAAAGGAAAAAAAGGCCATATTAAGCTAGAAGCAGGCAAATACTGCAAGACTTCATAAAGATGTGCTGAATTCTTTTTTTTCTTTTTTTTCATAAATATGGTCTTCCTTATGAATGTTTTTGTTCCGACTCGCTTTGAACACTGCCAACTCAGCCTTTTCCTCAACAAATTTGAGGCACAGAGGATTAGGATCTACAGTAAATGTGCTCATCCATTATTAGTGTCTGCACTCACAGAATTCAGGTGCCACATAGAGGGACAGTAGAAGGTCTGTTGAATATGCCCTCCTAAAGTAGCATTATTTCAACTGTAATTGCACATAGTTTTATCTTTCCATGATTTAGACTAATCAGCTGATTCTAAAATATCCACTGTTTATCTTGATTATTCCTCATATTAATCACAGCTTTTTGTTCTGTTAAAAGATTTTCCTTTTCATTTATCTTGGCTGCAGCTACATTAAGCAGCTTACTGGTTTTCTTTCTGTTTGGATTTCATATTGACATTGTTACCTTCTGTCTGGGGATACACTCAGCTTCATTAAACTTGTGCAGATCTGAAATATTTCAGTAGCTTGTGTACTGTGCAGATTTTTCACTCTTGGATCAACACTTAATGCTATCTGGAGCATGAGACTCTGAGAATGCTTTGTGTTTATTCTTATCTTCCATTTCCACCTAATATCAAAAGCATCCAGCTGGGGATAGAAGGTTTTCATATTTCATTTTCTTCCACCTACAGTTCCCTCATTTGTAAGTGAGATTAGTGTCTCTTTAATTAATCAACACACTTTCAGGCTTCAGAGCCATACAAATCACTTAGGTACGACCTCTTGAAAGTATTATGTTGAGCTACATCTGCCACAGGACTTAATGCAGCAATAATTCCAAGAATCACAAGAACCAGTTACACAGAACTTGTCTGCAGACAGTAGCACTTTGCAATATAAAGAATTGCCAGTGAGCGAGCTCCACTGAAACTGTTTTGTGGTAAGAGTTTCATAGCAATCGGCAATGCCTGTTCTTACAGACATTTGTACATCAGAGGCTGAACTAGGTCAGTTCCCAATTTCACCTCAAATCGTCAACTGTGGTTGATGCAAGAATTGTTCCCAAGGCCAAGAAAGGAAGAGAATGAACACTGGGTTTAGTAATGCTAACGCTTGCTTCTAGACATCAGCAATGTTAAGATCTGGGAATGGGGAATACAGATCCCAAGTTTTTTTCTCATCAGGGCTGAACTTTACAACTTCATAAACAAGAGTGCCATTTTTTCCCTACCACTTGTATGACCAGTATACCTTTACGTACAAGCCATTTCTTACAGATATTATAAAGGTTGCAAACAATATGCCTACTAATATGTTACACATATAACATCTGGCAGGCAGTATCTGAAAGGGAATTCATTCCAGTAAAAGTAATTTATTTCATAGAGCCCTGCCTTCAAATACCACTTCTCTGCTCAAAACCCCTGCCTGAAGGAGCAGTTATAATTCTAAGTTTTATGTTTTGTGGCAGTTCAATTTCTGTCTCTGCCCACAGAAAGATGCAGTGTCACCACACTGTGACACTATTAAGTGTATCAGTTCTTTAAATCTGCTACTTCACCCTCCACTACCCCCAGCTAATTCCTGGCCAATTGTAGCCAAAGGTTAATTAAAGCGATTAGTGATTTCCAGATTCACATCAACTTATTTACCAAGAATTGCCAGTAAGAACAGTGACGCCTCACAAACATTTTAGGACCCAGAACTCTAAAGGTAACCAGGCCAGATTTTCAAAAAGATATTAACTGCAGTGACAATTAGTTATAGCAGGACTTTTGAAATCCTCTAGACTAGGCACTTTCTTAAGAAGCTAAATACTTTTAAAGATTCCTGCCCCTTTCCCCAGACTCTTCATATAGTCTTTACTCAAATGGTAAATCATAGAAATTCATGTTTCAACTTACCTTCCTCCTTTGTGTCGGTTTCCCCATAACTTAGAGATTTGGTTTTTGGCTGATGAATTGGACAGCAGTAGACCTTGTCACATGGCAAAATGTCACAGAAATTCACTTCAGGGATCCCACTGACGGGTTGCGTGCTCTGAGAAATTGTGCTTTTCCCCTGCAAAGCTGAATTTTAAAAAAAGACACAATTCTCACTAATGTTGTTTGTCTATTGACATTTTATAGTAGCACAGAAATTGTAAGCCTGCTATGCGTATGCAGACCAGCAGAGATACTGTACCTGCTATAGTAGTAGAAGGAAAGAGTGCAACAGAACTTGAAGTAGTGCTGATGAAGAAAAAGAAAAACAATTCATTAAGAAATGGACATCAGTGTTGCAGACCAAAACAGAAAACAATAGTAATTCAATTACTTGCCTGGAAATGGGATGTTTTTCAAGAAGTCTGTCATGAATGCTAAGTACATAAAGGGTCGATATTGTCAAAGCACTGTAGAAAGAGAACTATTCTGTAGATTGATATACATCTCTTATATAACATAACATAAAATACTTTGAAAGTACCCTGTCCAAAAGCAGTAGTTAACTGACTGATCATAGCCCTTCTAGTGGGAAAAATTCCCACTGATTTTAACTAGTCAGGTACTTGTAAACAGCTAAATTAAGCAGAAAACATGGACAGTTTTTCCTTTTAAATAGAACCACAACAGTAGTTCAAAGTACTCAGCACGTGAAGAGATTGTGAACCACAAGTTTTTCGAATAGAAACAGAAATTGGCAATCTGGAAGTCCTGAGCGTAGTTTCCCTGCCACGAGTCTGCATTTGCACACAACAGAATCGCTCTAGTACTTAAGCACAGAACAATTACATAAAACGTGTGCATGTCTGCTGCATCCTGCTTTGGATCTGTAGCACAAGTCACTGAGAAACCTTCATACCCTGTGGCACTGACAGAGATTACAGCTGTGCGTGCCGCGTGAATGTTTCATTTTTCTAAAAGCATTTTGACTTTGCAACATTACCAGGCATATGCATTATTCATTTGAATATATTGTGTTCTTTGAGTAAGGTGGATGAGAGAAAAAAAACAGACATGGTTCACTTTTGAAACTGCTACTTCCTGAAACACTAAAAATTAATTAAAGCCACTTATTTCAAGCCAAAACCAAGAAAAAATTGCACTCTTTATAACGAGACAAGTAAAAAGGGAAAGAAGAAACAAGTCAACTTGTTGATAATTAGTTCTTACCATAGTGCCATAATAGCAATCAAAGCTATTATAGTCATTTGGAAAATCTTCTTGGAGCAAGACTCTTTCTTCTTTGAGAAACAAACCTGTAAGAAAAACAATGTGCAGTCAAATTAAGTGGCATATAACTAAGCTACTACTAGTAGATTAAGAAATACTACATTAGTCTGACTCTCAGTTAACCTTATTTATTTCAGAGGAACCATACAAGCCATACTTTAATTAGATGCAGGGGTTGACTTCCAGTGAGAAAAATGTAGGTAATGAAAGGTTCCCTAAAAATGTGAGAGTGCTGCGCAATGTTAATAGCCTGGCAACACAAACATTACACAGGAAAGAAGGATGGATAAAAACAACGGTTCCTTCTCTTTTCTTCCTGACTTTTCACACTCTTGAAGTATTTTAAAATCAAATGAAGAAATCAGTGAACGATGGCCACACCCAAAAGACGAGCAGCTTCCAGTATACAGTCAGACCAGGTTAAACTGGGGCTGATAATAAACACAGAAGAAAGGCACTCTCCAAACAAGAATAATAGTCTCAGATGACAGAGTATTTGATCGTCCTTATGGAATAAAGAGAACTCGACCTATTATTTTCTATATTACGTTTTATGTAATCATTCTGTGCCTAAATACTAGAGTGATTCTGTTGTGTGAAAAAAAGCAAGCTTTTTGGCACTGGCAAGAGCAAGGTAGGCAAAGGAGCAGTGGTTAAGATTAAAGAACAGGACATAGTAGCCTAGGAAGACTGTCCTGAAAAAGGTCAATATATATTCTTTAACTCATTCAATCCTTCTGAAAGGATGTCCTCTTTCTTTAATAGGATATGGACAAGAGTAGTCCTCCAAATATAGCAAGGACATCCTAACCAGGTCTTAACCACCTGAAGGGCGGTATTATCCAATACAAAACAGGAGATGCAAACAGCAAGCCACAGAGAACATGCATTCAAGGAACATAGCTGAGGAAGAATTATCACTGTGAAGACTTCTGAACCCAAACCAGCATTTCTGCATAGGGCATGATGTGAACACATCTACACACCTAACAATTCTCTCCTGATAGTCTCCCCCTGAATACCATTACACAATGTAGATCTGCCCTCATGCACAAAATGTACAGGCAAGAAGTAGAGCAGTGTCTTGTGCATGCTTTCTATCCCAGGACACTGAGCTTTCAAGGTTCTGGCATGACTCTAAAAAATTCTGGCAAAGGAACTTGATTCTATATTTAGAGACATGAAAACTTTCACCAGTATTTCAGCACTTATAAAACTCTCTCATAGATTCATTTCACATATTTAATTTCACTCACCTTGCTAGATTTTAGCATGACTGATTTTCTTGATGGCAACAGACTAGTAGCTCGACTATACCTACTGTAAGAGACAAAATCTCATTAACATTCAAACATTTCAGCAAACCATGAATGAAAAAGAGATGCTTTGCTATGGGGTTAATGTCACATGCTTTTGCAACTGTAACATTTAAAAAGAAAAAGGCAGAAAAGCCTTTACATTCATTTTCAAGAACAAAGGCCTCCAGTTACCTCAGTCTGGTGAATGCTTTTAAAGGCTACATTTGTTTTCAAAGGAAACTTGGAAAAATGGTTTAGAAATAGGGAATGCACATCATTTTTCCATTGAAGCACTAATGAAGATTCTTTCTTGTAAAAGAAGCTCTGCAGATTTCTCTTAGCAGCAATTTCTAAGTGGCAGCATTGTAACTGGAGGTGGTCTGCCTTTGCTTTATGCTACTGAGGAAATTATTAAAATGATTGCAATTTAACAGCCATTTCAGATATTAATTTTCTCAGTGATTTACAGAATGTGTGAATTTGCCTTTTTTTGCACAACTTAAATGATGAAGATTTGAAAGACAGAGCAGCTGGAAATGAGCTGAACTCTGCTGTCAAGCAAAATTATCTTTCACTTCTACCACAGAGGCTTTATCAATTTCTGTGACAACTATGAGAGAACATCCCAAGCTGGGACAGTGGTACCTGACTGTACTCTTTTCACTGACTGTTGACTTTAAACTGCTTAACCGTTTCAGCTTGGCCAGTTTTCTATTCCACTGTTCCAATTCTTCTATTCTGATTTCAAGGTTGTTGGTTAGCTTACAAAGCTGCTTTACTGCACCAACGTTCTCCATAAAGATCTGATCCTGAGAAGCAAAACAATGACAAGAGCAAGATACAGTATACTCATCAATCAGATGCAACAATCAGTGATGTGCACAGAATTCATCTATGTAAGGACAAACTGAATATTTAAAATACAAACACAAGTTAACTCACCATAAATGAGAGGTCACTTAGGACTATAAAACTGATTTGCCGGAGTCTAAAAATTGCTTATGTTCAATCTGCAGTAAATTGGAAAATGAGGACTTGCGGAACAATATGACTGAGCTAAACAGCTTTGTAGACCAAGAGTTTAAACTATATTTTGAATTCATATTGTGCTGAATTTTAAACCTGAAGACTGTCAAAGCAGGCACTTGCTATTTGACTTTTACCATTGCAGCTAAGCATTGATTTCAGAATCCCCTAGCAAAATGTACATTCAACCATTTACCTACAGGATAGACTAGCCTGGCACAGACAAGCTAGAGTTGCTGTCCACATTGCATGTGTAACATAAATTATATAGGAAGTCAGTGAGTCAGAGAAAGATCCAAAATATAAGGCCAAGCATGTTACTTCTAAGATTGGAAATGGCTTCAAAAACTGATGGCAGGATATTTTCTCTCCTCTCCAACCTCTGCAGCCTGTTACAGGATTCCTGTAAGTTCTAATACTGTGTGATCAGTTCCTCAACCACCTCAGTTCAGACAACATCCATTTACTCTCTCTGAATATTTTACCCAGCACCAGCAAAAGCCTTCAATTCTTCTACCTCCTCTTTGCCATCTGGATACCAATTCTGCTGCTGGAGTAGCTCTCAATACACCCATCCAGGTAATAAGGGGTTTATCTATTTCTAAGCAAAAAATGGTTACTGACCACCGCAGCAGCATGGCAACAGCATGCCCTCATTGCTGTGTCTGAAAGAACAGCTTTTGCACATTAATGTACAGCCAGGCTATTGCCATTATACCTTGGATGAAGCTATTACTGAGGTAAATGCTGCTAAGTGTTTTAGTCTACTCAAGGCATGGAGAAACAAGGCAAAAGCAGTTTTGCTTTTCACCTTGTAAACACCGTGCACAATAACTTATTTTAAAGGTGACTGCATTCCACACAAATAGTGTTTTTATAAACAAAAGCAAAGCACATATATTGGTGTTAAAGTGCAAACTTCTGTACTGCAAATCACACATGAATTTCTTCTAGGTGGCTTCAAAAAGCTGAGAAAATGGCTCACCTGACAAAATGAAGGAGTACTTTCTTTGGAAGAAAGGACTGATTAGAGTTTTTTGTGCCTCACTGATGACAGAGTATTGAGCACAGTGGGGTTGAAGAGAAATATTCTTACCCCAAAATAGCCAATTTCCCCATGGTTAAGACATTCCCTCAGAATGTTGCAGAGCCTGGGTCAAAGGTGTAATGCAATTAATTAATTTTACAGAGTGGTAATTACACAATTAATTAATTTTTACAGAGCCGCAAACAGGTGACTGACACAGAAGCACAACTAAGCCAGCCAACACCCTGCTCATCTGAAACTAAACTTGGGATGCAAGGTAAAGTTCAAGGCTTCACTACCTGCCTGACTGAAACCAGAGATACAGAGCACTGTCACCCACACGTCCACCGACTGCTCAAAGTGCTGAGGTATTCTGGAGACAGGAGCTCCAGCTTTTTAGAGCAGATATTCCACCTGGGACATGAGAAGTCCCAGAGCTCTGAATTCAATATACGTCTTCAATTGTTGGACACAGGCACACCTCCGCCACCCCAGGTCACAAAATGCTGTATACATTGATATTCACATGCTCTGCCACAGACGTTAAGAGAAAGACACATGTAGCACTGCAGTAATTTTGAATGCACCTCATTCGAATCAAGTGTCACAAGTATTTGTGAAGTGATCCAAGCTAGCCAAGAAGGCAAGAAAAAAGGAAGTAATAATAATAACAAAAAAAAACACATCTGTAACAACACATTCCTGCTTGGGTCACATCTGTGGCAGAATGATATCCTGTAGGGTGCAGTAGGCTTTCTCCATTTCCTAGGTCACATCACCGGAGTGCATCCTGTCAAGTGTTATCCAGAGTCCTAGGCTAGAGAGGACAAAGGGAACACAACGGGCCCAAACAGCAGTGCTTTATGAGGCACTGTGAGAGACAGTATTTTGTGCGATGCTTCAACAAAAAGAGATATTTCCATCAGATACATTTTGTAGCAGTTTTCTTCATTAAATTAGAAGTGCTCCTGTCCAATCTAAAAGTCTTGTCAGAAAAAAACTGACCACCTCAAAGCAGTTTTGTGGGCAAATAATGCTGCAATTGTCACACATTGTAACAGAAAGAGCTAAAGGGCAAAATGTGCCTATTGTCAGTAATAAATGCCACTGTTCTTCACAGAGGATCTGGAAATCAGCTAGAGAGGATGGAAGTCTGACCAAACAGAGCAAATTTTCCAACAGTTCCCCTTTCAACAGTGGCTCTAGAAAGTCCCACTCCCAGTGTTCAAACAGACACAAGGCCAATTGTCCATCCTGTAGGATGTAACCCATGGCTTCACTTGTGTTTCAGCTAGATAAGACTTCATGAGCAAAAATTAGAAGAAGCTACCTCAGTCACCTAGTTCAATCCTTCACTATTGCAGAGTTGTGTAATAGATAATTTAGTCCAGAAAGGACTTTTGACAGTCTATCCTATTCATCAACTTGCACACTCACCATGAGCAACACCACACATCCTTTCTGAAGGTACAGAAAAACTCAATCCTTCCCAGCCTTACTTAGTCTGCAGATAAATGGAATATCTTTTAAATGGTAGATGGAACAGAAGGATGAAAAATACTCTGGTCTCCTACAGAAAAGAGAACCATTGGGCTGGGAAATGGTCTGACTTAGCCTGGCTGATCTCCATGCTTCCCTTGACCTGAATTCACACACTGAAGGACAACAAAGACATCTTACCACTTTCAGCACTCCTGGGGGTGGGGAGGGGAGCAGAATAAGAGCTCTAAGCCACAACAAGCAGCATATGGAGCAGGTTTTCTGTTACAGTCAGTGGCCTCCTATTTTCCTGTTAGCCACCTGAAACCTGAAATCACTCCTGTGGATAACATGAATATTGGGATGTTCAAGAAAGTGTTCTTTCAACAGCTTTATTCAATGTGTTTAACTCATGACTGCTTTATATGGAATACAGCCTAGCAGATTTAACCTATTAATTTAACTTATTTGTAGCCTATAAAAAGAAAACAAGACAAGCAATATTTTCGATAGACCCCTTCTCCAAGTTTGGTGGTGTAAACTCATGTTTTCCATAGAATAAAGAAAGAATGCATGACTATAATGAATGACTTTGTTCATGACATCATTCAGATAAGACAAAATTACCAATCTGTGAAACCTCCCTCCTTCCATTATCAGCTGTCAGTGGGATGAAGCTGGGAAGTCATCTCTGACCTGCAGGGAACCAGTGGCTCAACAGAGGAGCCGCTCTGAGTAATGTTCTGGATGAGCGCTCCCTGCAATCATGTGTTACTGGTCTCTGTGACTGATTAGTCTTTTACCATCCTATTCTCCATGAAATGTAGGAGGAGAGAGCACAGGACGATAGAAGGCATTGTTTCCAGCCTAGGAGCATAGTAATTATTTTGTGTGCCACAAACATTTCATGATGTATGATTTTGAAGCTGTAATAAGGATTTAAGATAGTCAAAGAAATCTCCCACAGAGCACATAGAATTAGCATTTGCATTTGTTATAAGGAGATTACACAGGCTCTTAGAGTATGGAAGTTTTCATTTAACAAATCAAATGCCACCATTGCTTAATTTACCTCTGAAGCATTTAATTAATTTAAACACTTAGATGCAAAAGAATGTTTTGGAGGCCCACTTGTAGGACCAATGTTGTGAAATCTCTATCCAACTTTACTTAACAAAGTTAATTTAAATTTCTTGCATTTACCACTTTTATTGTATGTTCATTTATTATTATAGAGAGATGTTAATGTAAATACCTTCTATCATTAAAAGATTCAGCCATTTACCAACATCTGGGAGTTCAGTTTTCCTGAATGATTTTCCAAAGATTATTTCTATAAATACATGTGCTGGCCTACATCTTTGTATAAAACACAGTGTATATTTATAGCTTCATACAAGAAAGGAACAGTCTAAATATACACATCCTCTTTCTCTCTCAAAATCATACCTTATCAACCATGAGGAAGTTTTCTATTCTTTCTCCATCGTTACAAGCAACATCTCCAACTTCTGTAACGGCTTGAGGTAAAAGCTCCTTCACTTCCTGGGCTATTATTCCTGTTCACAAGATAACAGAAACTAAAGTCAGGAAATGCAGTGACATCTAGACATGCAGTGACCATGGTTTGTGTGCTTTCTTTGAGTTACCCATCCTAAAAGCCACAGGTAGGGCCAAGCATGATCTAGAATTTCCCTGTGGTAGGAAAATCCCGTATTTCACATTTTTTCTATCCCAAAACAGAAAACAAACAGAAACCTTTAATACTCCCTTTTCTCCCCAGTAACAACAGAATTGTTTCTGCTCACATACTTCAGTCTCATTAAACCTATGTAAAAAAAACCCTTATATTATATCTTCAAAAATTGAAACAGAAGCTAGAAACACACCAGAAATGCTTCATTTTGGTATTTTCATTTTACAGGAGAAACACAGCAGAAGTATACTATTGTGGTATCCTAAGAGATGAAATGCAAGACATTAAAAGGCATTGTGGCACAGTAGACAATAGTGGAAGAGAATGAAAAATTAGAACAGAGCTGACTGAATACCTGTTTCATGAGTATTGTTTATTCCCATAACAGATGCAAATTCAGGCTTGTAGTCATATTCCACCAGCTTAATTTGGGTTATTCTTCTCAACTGCTCATTTGTATCAACCTAATTGCACAAATACCAGGAGTCACACGTTGAAACATTAAGAATTACAGTGGCATCGAGGACTTCACAGACATAGCAGCAAGCCTGATATGGCCACTTGGCCAATCTTCCCACTGGAACATACTGACAGTCTTTCCATTCTTCCTTAGCAGGGTTCACTCATATTTGTGTTCCCAGCTACCCTTCAGTCTTACAGCTCCCATTTACACAGATTCCCCAAAATTCTATAGTCTGCCTTTTCAAAAGTCCTTAGGCGATGGCTCCATGGAGCACAGTGGTACACCTATTTTCCTTGGACCTGCATTTCAGCACATCCAGGATAAAGCAGCTACTTCACATGTGTCAGAACAATGATCCATACACATGCTGTGGTACAAATATAAATGTCTTAAATACCTCACAATCCTTACCTCTCGGATATTCTGTTTTGCTCGGCTGTCAGATGGATGCATGACTCTACCCATAACTTTTGCATTTCCACAGACAACCAGTGCTTCATCTGGTGCATCTGTGTTAATTCCTACTCGACCATGATAGACCATCGTCTCTGGAACATGTCCTCGTTGCCACAGTACATCACTGTCATTCTCAAACTGCCCTGGGTTAGATGCCTGGAAAAAATATATATTTAAAGATACACTATAACATAGATGTGCCTATTGCTTTAACCCATTTGTTGGTGAAAATCAAATGCCAAATCTTTCATGTTTAAATTGCATTCATGAGCTTTTCTAATACACCAGCATAAAAAACAGAGGGGAATCATTTCTAAGTAATTGTTTCTGCACAAACAATCTTGGCTTCACTGGTTCCTTTGAATTCTATTACACTTTAACATTCAGTTAAATCATCAAACTCCAAAGCTTTTCAAATTTTAGGTTTGAAATTATGCCATGTAATCATTCTTGATTTGCCAGCAAATTTTAGCTGAGCCTTGCTTTTTCTTAAGGGCTGGAAATTAGAAAAGAGAAAACAAGCCGGAGGTTAAACACATGTGGTTCAAAAATATTTTTTGCCTATGCTTTGGCCATACTGGTTTCTTTCTTTTGCATGCTATTTCGCAAGCTTTTCCAGCATGTATCCAAGGCCTGTGCTGAACAGATCAGAGGGATCTTGTATTGATTTCACAGGTCCTGATCTCCTAAAGCACATACTCTAAACCATAAACGATGTGGATTGCAGGTTTCTAGAAATAACCCTTGAAAACAAGTAAGTGGGAAAAAGAAGCCCAACTACATTACCTAAATTATGAGTTACAAAGTTAACTGTAAACCATTTGTGGAAGTGACTTGGTCTGTTCTTAGTTTACACAGCACCTAGCACAGCAGAGCGGTGCTCCACAGTAGGAGTGTTAAAAAGAGGAGCAGAAGGGGAGCCAGGAAGAGGTAGTGACACTCCCCTCCCCACCCTTTGCACCAGCACCAAAACATCTGCTGGAGAGCTGTGGTCTCAGGAGAGGTGTGATTTTGCTGGCCTGAAGTTTTCTTTTTAGGCCTGCTCCATCACCCACAGACACCCACTTCAGCACAACTGAGGGAAGGAAGAACTGCAGCCCAGGGGGAGAAAGGCACTGCCAAAATATGACCCCGGGCCATGGCTTGATGTACGTTTCCTTCTGCAGCAGGGCAGCGTAGGCAGCCCACTCCCCATCACCCATGTCCACCTCACTACTCAGTTCTGCTGATACCCTGATGTAGACCAGGCTAGAGGAACCAGCCTGACTTAAAATGAACCAGCAGAAAAAATAGACTTATATTTAACCCAGACCAGCCCCCATTACATTTCATCACAGGGCCCCTGAAAAACAACCGTATCAGCATGACTGGGGGGAAGCGTGGGGATGGGACCAAGCAGTCTCACAGGAGCAAAAAGGAGCCAGGCATTGCTCATTTCAGTGCTGCCCTGAAACAAAACATGCAGCAAACTTAAACTTAAAGCAAATTTAAATACTTCCCTCTGCAGGTGTTCCACAACACAGATTCGGCAACAAAATGCCCACAAAAAAATTAAGTCACTTACAAAATCAAAACTCTTCACACACTCTGAACAGGGTAAGCCTTACTAATATGCCTCAAAAAGAAAACAGAATAATAATTTTTTTTCAATTATTTGTGGTTTTGGACTGGTAGAAAACACTGCTCAATGAAACACACAGGAAAAGATTCCTTTTGTAACAGCAATTACTGCAAGTCATAGCTACCAATTGAATTCTGCTTTCGTTCAGTAACTGAGATACTGAATCATATTCAAAGCCCTATTTGCTGGGTTCCAGAGAAATGCAATGTTTAAAAAATGGAGAAACTGCAGAGGTCACCATCTCTAAAAACAAATAATTACTACTATTTAGTAACCAAATGCCAATTTCACTGAGGTATCCCAAAATAAACATAACTACATGTTCTTTAAAATCCTAGTTAATGTTTAAAATTAACTTATATCAGAAACACCATGTCAAGGAAAGATGATCTCTCAAAGAATACCGAAAAAAAAAAAAGGCCAAAGAAATGTGTATAATTAGAAAACTGAGAAAACCTGACATTTCATTTAGCATTTTATCCGCCCACTCCAAAAGGTCATTTGGGAGCTCCTCCGTAGCCCCACTCCCAAGCCAGCTCTGCCATTTCTCTCTCCCCTAATCCCAACCCTAACCCTAACCCCAACCCAGGAAACGGCTGAGCTCCCCGCAAGCACCACCAGACGTGGACAACACAAACAAGTGCCCACAACACCAACCTTTTCCCTCTCCCACACTTCCCTTGGCAACCCCTTCCCAGCCACGTTCACTATGCCACTCTTGGCTTTTTCTCTCTTTTAACTCTAAGCCCTAACTTTATGCAAATGTTGAGATCTGAAAGGAAAAAGTGGAGTGGGGCATTTAGAATTAAAGGTCATTAGGAAAAGCGTGGAAGTCTTTCTTTTGTAACGTTTATTATTACCACCAAGCTAAGATCTCAAACACTGAACAAGTCAAGCAATAAATCTTATCCTAGTACACCCTCTTAACCTTTTTTGCTTTAATTTTTTTTCCATTCATCTCCTCTCTTCAAATTAAGGATCTAGCTAATTAAAGCATTTCCTGGCAGATTTAAAAATTTATTGCAGCTCAAAACAACCCCAGACTGAAGGTAGCTTGTATTGCAATTCGAATCAAGAAGGTTTTTTTTAAGTTTTCTATAACCTTATTTTTAACACAGTGAAACCCTTATAATGAGAAGATAACAAAAAATGAATTCATTATCCAACAGATTTTTTTCAAGCTTTTTGAATTTATTTTATTTTCACTGCCCAAGTAGCACCCTCCCAACAGTCTCTTGTGAATAACAAAACAGTTAATATTGTTCATGTGAAAGCAATATATTTTCTACCTACCCTCACAATGATCTTTTCTGAGACGTGTGCAGACAGTAAGTAGAATTGGTCCTGGGAGACTGCATACAGTCCAACCACCAGCATGAAGTATCTAATTTTAAATTGATTTAATCAAGATAATTGAAACAATGTCTCATCACACAATATATTAAATGTTTTGAATACAGTGGCTATTATTGACACAAAAAAAGATGTTCAGAACCATTTTTAAAATATATTTATACTACAACGTGAAAGAAAAAAGTTTCCTCCCCTCTCAAGCAATATGCTCTTTCACCTCCCAAAAGTAACTGAAAAGTCAACAAAGATTTCAGTGACTTTGACAAGTTTAAGTAAAAAAGACTTAAAGGTGAAGAGCCTCCCCAGAAGAAAACAAACTTATTTTGTTTCATTTGCTTCCTGATTTCTGAGTCCTTCAGCCAACATTCTGGTTATGGTTTCCTGAAATAATCTTTAACTATGAGCATGAGATACTTACTTTTCTTTTGTTTTTATATCATCATTTGATTCAAGCAGAAAGGCCTTTAAGCAGACACCAAGTATCACAGAATTTGCGATAAAAATCACAGGAGTTGACAACATTGACATTTTTCACAAACATCAGTCCCATGCAAAAGTAGATGTTCCCTTTTCCCCTTCACACACTCAGGCCGACTAGCTACAACAATACCTTTGGTCAGGATTAGGTTTCCCTTTTTTTCGCATATTATTTGCTGTAGTTTCACTAAAATGCAACCTTCCCAGTGTTACTTTGATTATCTGGTCCCCCGGCAGATCGATTCTAAAACAGGAAAGGAAACAAGAGAGTAGAAATAAGCATCTTTCATCTGCAGAATCTGCTAGGTTCTATTCAGATTTCCTCATGCACCTTAACATAATTTTTAAAAAGAATTGACAAATGAAAAAGCAACAAAGGAGACCCAGTATAAGTACAATAACCCTGGCTTATACAGTGCAACGCATTTCCTTTTTCTCTCACAGTTCTCAACCAAAACACTCAAGTCACATTTATCCATCATAGTGACTGTGTCAAGGAAATAAATAAGCAAGAGACCAGGAGTGGGAAACTGTTGTTAGTAGGAGCTGTCTTGTGTTTCTTAGTCTGGTCTGTACACAGTGTTGAACATAATAAACCATGTGTGCTCAATTTGTGTGTGCTCATGTGTGCGTATTTGTTGCTTGCCAAGGGCAATATTGCTTATTATGGCTCTGAATTTACATATTAAAATAAAGTAGTAAATTTTACTGTTTGACCTTTATTTTCCATCTAATTTGTGTGTCTCAAAGTATAAATACACAGCTATGTCTGAAATACATAGTGGCACCACTATTGCAAGTGATAAATAATATGATTAAACAGTTTGCACGGTGAATTCAACAGTCCACCTACTGCATTCACATCTGGTATAAATAAAATAAAAAACTACACCATCATCACCCATGAAAAAAATACATCTGCCATCCAGCTCTAAACACCATATAG
This sequence comes from Apteryx rowi, assembly GCF_003343035.1. NCBI lineage: Eukaryota > Metazoa > Chordata > Aves > Apterygiformes > Apterygidae > Apteryx > Apteryx rowi. The sequence continues at coordinate 1,385,645 of NW_020448141.1, forward strand.
CAATGCTGTTAGCTGAATATACATATTTTGGCTGGGCATACATAATATATTTGTAAAGCTGCTCAAATTTTTCCTTAATAGAGGGCAACCAGGTATATATACTACTGTGATTCTATGCGTTCACCTGGAGTGGAATTTGAATAAAGATCAGAAGATTGGCTTAGAGCTACTACGAGTTTCCCAGAAACAAATTAAAATTTCAGCCCAGTCTAGTATGGAATTAAAACAGAGTAAATTTTTCAAAATTCTTACTTAACAGGATGGAAAGTTTTTTTGCTTCGATCTGACTGAGACTGTTCAATAGCAATTGTTTGACTTGGAGCTTCCACCTATGAAGAAACAAAAGTCTTCAAAAATGACAAGAACATTACATTTTCACATAAATAGAATTGCAGTAGAATTTAATAGCCAAATTATGTCTGAAACAGTGAAATCGCCTTCACTTCTTGTGGAGCACAGAAACTAACCTGGGAATCTATACCTTATCAGTGCTTTGCTCCATCTGGTCTAAAACCCTAAGTCATTCTGAGGCCATAAATTGGATATATATATATATATATATATATATATATATCTCAAAGGAAAAGTTGCACAATAATTTGCAAAAGAGAGATAGCTTCCTGAATCTAGACTGTTATTGGCTAGTTTCTCTCCCAAGGCATAAACATAGATATTTAACATGACAATTGAGCCTATGCAAGGCAATTTAAGTTATTTTAATGCAAATGTCTGGACGTTTCTTGAATGCTAGCAAGTAGCACTTTGTTTCAAAGAGAAACACAAGACAGTAATATCCACTAATTCCTTCTACATTAATGTTTTAGAAAGCATTAGGTAAAACTAGTACTAACTGCCTTTTACAACATCTACAGAGATTTTTTTTTAATCACTAAATTTCAGTAGCAAGTAAAAAACCTGAGAAAATCCTTCAGAAGGAAGGAGATTTCTTAGTACTTCTCCATAGGCAAGATTATGGACCCAAACTGGAAGGGAAGAATTTGGTTCTTAAAATGAAAATGGAAAACCTGGAAAGCAGAAATGGGGAAATTTTGTTGGTTTTCTACTTTTGAATTGTTTAGGAAAAACAGATTTGATTCTTCTTTGCTTTGTGAATTGCTTTTTTTCAAATCATCTTTTGATCTACAAACCAGCTGGTAACACTGCACTGCCCACATACAGACAACATTTCAGCCAGTGAGAGGGAAGCTGGTGAAACCACAAGTCAGGCAAACATGACACCTTTGAGCATGCATCAGCACAAGCATCCATAAAAACATCACTCTGCTAAAGGGTTCCACGTAACAGCCACTGATAACTTAAAAAGTTGTCTTTGGTCAGTTCTTGGTCAAAATCACTAAGAAAAAGAGTTCATTTCAATTATTTACCCTATTCTATGGATAATCACATACTTCTTAATGAAAAGCAATAAGCACTGAGAAGAGAAATACTTGCCTTTATTCCAAAAACTTTCAAGTAAAACTTTTCTATTGGTTCCACCCCCAGCAGAGTTTTGACATATTTGGGATGTCCAGGGATTCTAATATGGACTGTGATCTGGAAATGGTTCTTCTTCTGGCACACAAAGGCATCATCTGTTATTGAAAAATTAAATCCTTTGTCTGTGGCAATGTGATAAACTTTGGCAGGTCTATGAAAGCAAGAGGGAAGAACAGCAACCATAAGTACAGGTTCCTATTTTTTATGTGGATTGAAAATACATCTGATTTTTACTGATAAAAATGGGAGTAGAAATATATCTTCACAATCACCAATTCTACAGGCATTTTCTTTTTAGCTTCTTAGAAGTGTAAAAATGAGAATACACAGAAAGTGTACTGTAATTCTAGTCCAACACATGAGATGTTTGGAGACCAGAGGTGAGGAAGTTCACATAATCCTCACGTACAAATCTGATATAAAATAATTTTGTGTACCTAAAAGCACAACTAAATGTTTTAGTGCACTCAAGCACACATTATGGCACTGCTATAAATAACAGAGCTGAACTAGAGCTGCAGACAGCAACACAATAATAAGCCAGCAAGACACACTATTTTGTTCCTGAATTCCTACACCAAGGGCTTCTGCAGAAACTGCTGGGGTTGAATAATGTGAATAAGATTTTACTCAAGCTAAAAGTAAAGCTATTGATGCTGATCCTCTCACCAGGTCACTACAAAACTCTCTTTTAAAAAGTTGTCCATCCCACCCCAAATAAAGAAATCCTATTCTATTTATTCAAAGGACTGATTCGTCACTTAGAGAGAGAGAGAGGAGTATTGTCCTTATGACTCACAGCAGACAAGGAAGGTATCAAAAGATCTTTCTAAAACAGCCAGTGAATTCACCATTCCAACAATTCTTCCAGTCATCTGATTTCAGTGATTGATAATTCTGAAATAATATAGCAAGGCTGTCTTATATGGACAGTGAATTCACTTGTTAATGACAGTTTGGTAATGATGATCTCCTGTCTGATGATACTGCAGAACCTCTCATTAACACAACTACTGAAGATGGCTTTTCAGAGCTCATCTTTCCAGAACTCATTTGCCCTTTATAGGTTGGAAGAATTAAAATGTATAGATTTGTCAAGAAATGTAGCAGTACTCTATTATCTTTGCATAAAAGACGAGTAAAAGGCCCCTTTCAAACAATCACAAATTATCTGGCACAGGGAATAAAGACAAAAGGCTTCAAAACTACCAAGTCATATTGCTGTCAATTCACTTAAATTATAATAAAGGTTCTACCAGCTCCTCAAAGCATCATTACTAACGAAAGAAAACTCCTTAATGTTCTTCCTTCTACCTTCCTAAGGTAATGTTTTCTATCTAGGCAGGAAATGCACATGTTTTGTAGTAGGAAAAGGAATAGACTGTTTTGATTTAGGTGAAACCAAATTCATTAAGCTGATATTCTTAAAGCAATTTCAGGACATTTGCTTACACACAGGCAAACAGGCTGAGAAGCAAAAGTACAGATCAGCATTTCTCCAAGTAGAATTGTTTGGAACAATGACTCCAAAGAGGAATTTCTTGTTTATCATTTTCTGAGTATGCCCTTTACAGCAACTAAGAGCAAATACATATTTTGATTTGATCTTACAGAAGGTGTCAGCAAGCACAAATGATGGTCAGTCTTACCTAGCAGTACGATAAAACTTGAAAAACTTTTAGATAGCAAGGGCCCCTCCCTCTGACACAAGCTGTCCTACTAGAAATTCACTTTAAATTCCTCTTTCTCTTCAGAATTTGACCGTTAAGACCACATATTCAGAACAGAGCCCCACCAGTCACAATAATAACGAGGCAAGGGGACTAAAAAAGCACCCAGCAGACTCAGTGCAGGGCATAATTAATGTTAGAGTAACTTCTTCTAATAAATCTACCAACAGCTACTAACATTTGGTTGTGAAAATGAAAAAAAACAAAAGGTTAAAATACTGGATGAATAAAACAGAAAACGATAATAAACATGAGAAACACCCTTAAAGAGCGCATAGCAATTTCAAGAGGTACAGGATCAGTCCATCTACACTGAGCAGTGACAGGCACGTGACTCTCTTGAGGCTACAAGAACACAAGATCATTAGTCAGAGGAAATCTGTGCACTGTGTCACAATTATAGTGTGCCTTGAAACAAAGGTTACTGGCATTAGGATCTCACCTAAATATAACCTTGACTTCCTCTGCAAATAATATCACAATCCCCTTCCACAGTAATGGTAACAATACATGTATTTGGGTGCTTAATGCTCAGCACCACGTTGTCTTACCTCTGCTGACACAAGCCACGAAGAAATGCAAGTTTAGAACCTCAGTTTTGAGTATATGAGAAACAGTAATTGGGTTAGCAGCAGGAGATGGAGTCTCTCACCACCACCTCATAGCTTTAATGTAGTCGTTGACCAAAGGTGTAAGCACAATTTATTAGGAGTTGAAGGCCACTTACGTTTAGAGTGGCAATCCATGTCACAAGCGTCTGGAAGCACTGGGAGGTTTCTTGGCCCACCTAGCTCCCAAGGGGTAGAAAGGTGCAGACACTGAGCTACCTGTTCTCTCATCATGTCATTCCCTTAGGTAAAGACTTCTGTGGGACACAGTAAGATGTGTATTGCCCCTATCACACTGCGCGCAGACAGGGAATGTCTGTGTCCAGCACCAACACTGATACACTCCAATCTGCCATGTGCACTTTTGACAGGTTGAGCTAGAGGAAAATTAAAATCTACTATGCTATTTAGGTCCTGTGTAGACAGTGACAAATTATGTCCTCCAACTCTGGAAAATAAACAAGCCACTACACAGGGGCTTCTGTTAAAAGGGATCATTCACCAAGCACTACAGCGTAGAAAACCAGGGATGGAAAGTGAACCTAGAATGACCTTTTCTACATCTTATGGCAAAAAAAAAAAAAAAAAAAAAAAAGATTTACAGTTCTGATTTATACAGGAAAACCTCTAAGTCTCTGACTAAACAGATGCATATTATATACACCTATAGTTAGGAGAGTCAGGTTATATGAGCCCAGAAATAACATAGATATCTTCTTTTTTTAAAAAAATGTTTTAAGGCACCTTTCCCTGCAATGGCTTATGCTCAGTAGGCACTTGCACCAAAAGAAACAAAAATTAAAAGGTAATTAAGGTTAAACTTGTTTTTCTTTTGTTTTAAAATCCCTGAAGGGGAATTAGAAAACTTGGTATTATGTTCAACAAGTATTTAAAGTTCTCTGATACTTCTGCAGATTCTGAGTCCGCGACTGCTATACCTCCTTCTCCAGCCTTATTTTCAGTAAGAACAAAGGATGCCAAGTGTAGCATTTATTCCTGCAAAACAACAGTACCAGCAAAAAAGGAAAAAAATACACTTTTTTCCCAGTGCAAACATCATTACTTACAGTTTTTCATAATTAGAGTTAAATAAGGCATTCCACTGAGAAGTTTGATATGGTTGCCATGTTAGAGCTTGGCAGCATTTGTCCAAAGCTACATTCTGTTCATCACTGTCATATTCTTGCACTTCAGGAGCACAGTCTTTAATACTTGCTGTAGCGAGATAGTGACAATTCAATTATTACCTTTACAACTAGCCAAAAATCTTGCATAAACATTTCTATAAATGTATTTACATATATATACACACCTATAAAACACAAATACGTTGCATGTGTATTCAAAACTGATTTTCCTTTGCAGCTATTCCAAAAGATTATGTTATATTCCCTTGCTCCAGAAAACAAATTATTTAGCTTTCCTGATTTGCAAAATATTACACAAGTAGCACTTCCTATTTTTATTCTCTTCAAAAGGGTGGACATTTTCCATTGCAAAAAAAACCCACAGTGGCAAACTAAGCATTTTATTGTAAATCTGCAACACTGCAACAAGACTTAAGCAAAAGAATTATAGATGTTTCCTATTCTCTATACTACATGACTAAATTAAACACTACTCCAGCTCATTGCAACAGGTACTTTGTTCCAGAGCAGGAGATAAAATTTTCTGTAACAGCTACATTCATCACCACAGCTGGTTGACCGGTTAATTTTTCTGACTATATATTATAGCATTCTGAGATAGACAGGGTCAACCATAATTCTTTGAGATATTATACATTTCATGAAGACAGAGGAGAATGTGACAAGAGAAACAGATAAATGAACTGCAGTAAGGAGAGGAAAAAATATGCCAGTGAGCATATAAGCTAAGACCTTCCCGTGGCCTGAGGCAGCATAGTTTGCCAGACCACCACTACAGGAAAAATTTCAGCTCCAAGCTTTCATTTGCAGTACCACATTTCTGACAGATAGTATGGTGAAAATGAAAAAAAAAAGCACAGAATAAAACCTCACACCTCATTTCTAAATGATTCTCATGCTCTTTTATGCATGTTTGTGTTCTTTTTCCAATGGCATTTGTGTGGGTCAGATTTTATTAACACAGACTCCCAGAGAAAGCATATTTCAGTACTAAAAACAGCAACAATTGTAAACAGACACAGGAGTGTTGGCTCTGGAACCTCTTGCCTTCTCTTTCCCACAACAGCAGACTTAGAGGACCAGCCACAATCACGTAACACTGATCAAACAAAAGATACTAAAGGAAAGGTAATCTCGTAAACCCACTTGCTAGTCATTGAAGGAACCTACTAAAAGATTGATGCAATGCTTAGAAATAACTTGCTCTGAAGAAATGACAAGCAACTCTCAGATTTTCCACTAGCAGACAAGGCTGAAATTCCTCAGATAAATTGTTCGTTATGAACTGTTCATTCATAGGCAGCCTCACACACCACAGAAGCTGATCCATTCCTGTACGTGCCCAATGAGCTTTTTCATACATAACATTTAGTATAGGCTAAGCATTCTTATTTTGATGAACTCAATTTGCAGAAGGGGCACGGAGGAACATACAGCTTTTACCAAGCTCACATATGGATATACTTTGTAGAAAAAACACAGAGTTGATAAATCAGACAGTAAAGCTGAAATCTGTTTGCTCATCCACCACGTTAATGCCCTGTTAAACTGACCCAAGATGGTTTCTTTGCCCAGTCAATTTAGCACCAAGCAAGTCAGCAGAGTATGGTATCACCTGCGTACTGCAGGCTCCTGCGTAGAGAAAGGGCAGAGTATTTCGGCTGGAGGGTACTCAGGGGGCACAAACCTCTAGCACTTCACCTCCCTTCTCCAAATATATATAGTTTCTTGTTTTTGAAAACATTGGCCTGAATTTGGTAGCAGAGGACAGGCTGTTAATATCGCTACCTTTTCAGAGCCACTAACAGCTCTGCTTTTAAAATGTTTATTTGCCCATGGTATGAAGCAATAAATTGCACCTTCACACAATTGCTTACCTTGCCTGGAGGTGTTAGTCCATACTGGAGTATCAGTGGTGTCTCCCAGTAATTGTGAGAATTTTCTTTTTTTTGCTGATGCTGCAGAAATACTTTTAAAAAATATATGTTACATTACTCATTTAAGTTTAAACATGGATATCACAGAATCGTTACAAGAGAACACCCAGGCATCTCACTAACTGTCTTGTCACTCAGATTCAGATTGGTGGGGGGGGGGGGGCTTTTTTAAACTGATTTATGAAATATTTCCTTCCAAGAAATATTTTTTGTTCCACATATTCTCTTAAAAAAAAAAAACTCAATGAATATAAGATAGGGTTTTATTGTTTTCTGACATTTGTATTAAAATGACAGCTTTATCTTGAATAATTTTACACCCTTTCCTTCTCAATGAGTAAACAAAAAGACTTTTAGGAGTTAAACTAATGCACTGATGAGAAGATCTCAAGGGACAATGTTGGGAAATGGTTCTCCTCTTTCTCAGAAACTCAGATTTCAAAAACTGCTCTTTTCTCCAAAGAAAAAAACTTAATTCCAAAGTTTCGATATTATAAAATGTAACCCAGAATATCTTGATGTTTGGTCACTCCATCTGAATGTGGAAAACCCCCCACCCAAAACCCAGGGCTCAGTCAGGCCCAGCTTGTATTCAAACTAGGGTTTTTCTGCAAGCAGAGGAAAAGCCTGCCCAGCACATCAATTGTTAACCTTTCTCTGGACTTGTTCAAAAATTTCACATTAAGTCAAGAAGTATTTTCTGACAGGAAGTTCCACAAACTGAAGTATCAAAAAATTATTTGTTTCTGACTAACTGGCATTTTCTTCTAGAAGACAAACAAAAAAGGAAAACCTAAACAGCTTCACTGAGAAACCCAGGGCTAGCTTGCTTTACCCACATCGCTCGTGTAACATGTGATTAAGCTCTATGCAGAAAGAGGAGACAGAATCTGCAACCCCAAGACTAACACTGACAAATTTACCATCTCTCCCAACAACCAGAGAGATTCCCCCCGTGGCCTGGATTAATCAAAACAGTCTTACTAAGTATCATGGTTGGATGCTTGCAACACCTAGTATTTTTAAAAGTAATTAAGCATCCAGAACGTGCAGGTGGGTAACTATAGCAGATGGTATATGAAAACCATTTCACTTCGTCACATGGATAAGACAAGCTCTTTTTCCTCCCCTCATGCCACATGTCAGAATACTTAGAAGACCCTTACGGACAAACCCCTGCAATAGGTATCGCAAAACTCCTAAATATTTTTACAACTCAGTTACGCAGCTGATCTTTAGCCTTGCAACCTTTTTTAAACTTAAATCCATTCCAACTCAGTTTAAGCTTAATTTTAATCAAGATGTTTAAAGAACTCTCAACCACAAGTGCCCCAAAAATGTCTAAACGCTGCCATCCTGTGGAAAATCCTGCACCCACAGGGGTTTTACACTAGCCTTAAACCACACGCCTTTTTCCAGGTCCAGTTTTCTGTATCTCTCTCATCTCCTATGTAAAAGTTTCATCATTTACCCAGAAGTCTGAGGCACATTTGGCTGAAAATACGAATAATTGAAACTCAGGCTGCTGGAGGATGTGGAATTATCCCAAGGAGTCACGGCGTTCTCTGCCTTCAGACAGCAGCCTTGGGGGATGCCACAGGGATGCCCGCTCGCACCAGCGTCAGAGAAAGCCTCCGGGAACCTGCAGGCGAGCTTGCTAGGCGCCACAGTGGATGGGAACGGCAGTGGAGGCTGCAGGCCGGAGGGCCACGTAGTGTCACACCGCGGGGCTGCAAGGAGCAAACCGGCAAGGAGGTGAGCAGAGGGAAGAGGACCTTCCCACCAGCTGGGGACAGGCAGAATTCGCGTGACCTACTCTTCAGCTGCGGCGGAGAGCACGGTTCTGACCCCGAGTCCGGTGGAGAGTCTGGCAACTGCCTCTGCCTGGGGATGAGAAAGAGGTTTGAATTTCTGCTGGGAGGAGATGTGGAGAGTGACCACTAGGCAAGGCAGAAAGCACCCAGGGGGACCACCAAGCTATTGAAAATGCTTCCTCCAGGAAGCGCTGCCCACCGTGATTGCTGCCCCTTCTCGCAAGGGCAATACATTTAAACTTTAATCCTCCTTCCTTGCCACCAGTCATCCTTCAGTCCCCTCCGGGCACCTCAGCACGAAGTTTAACATGGGGTTTCCACGGGGTACGCTGACAAGCTCCTTTCCCTCTTTCCATTCCTACCTAAGTTTCTCCGTTCAGTTTGGAAGAATTGAGTGGAGAGCCACTAATTAGTACTTTCCATACCTAATTCACAATCGGATCAAAATTAAAGATGTCTAGTAGGCCCATTCTAGCAGCCTTCTCAAAGCAAAGCTTCAAAGGAAGATGACCCTGGGTCTCACTGGAGACAAGTTATCCAGTCGTGTTTCAGCCCCGAACACCGCAGTTGACAGGTTGTTTGTGACATTTGCAGTTACTGCCTGGAATAAGCTGGATGCATGGCAGAAACCTGAATTAAGAATATGCTGCATTCTTCGCGGGAAGGAGCCAGGAGGGACTGGGTGGCCAAGCCCAGGGGCATGGAGAGGTCCTGTGTCTCCCTCAGTGTTTAGTTGTTTATACTCTCTTTTCTGCAATATCCGAGTCGGCTATTAAAAGTTTCCGGTGAGCAGCAGTAAACCTAAGTAAAAACTCCCGGGTGGAGGCTGTGCCAAAGGGTGCGGGATCCACGCAGGGCTGCAGCTGGTGCTGCTGCCCAGCCGCTCGCACAGCGCCCTTGACGAAACCGCCACAGGGAAACGGGGTGTTGCGCCCAGGTTCAGGCGAAGCTGGGCGGTTTCACCTCACCTAGAGCTCCTCTGCGAGCTGAGGAGTAGGGCTGTCTCTGTCACCAAATAAACCTGAGCTACCGCGGTGGGCGCTTCCCAGCCAGGGGGCCCTTGGCACCCTGGCCTCAGGCAGGGTCTCTGTGGGGCACAGCACCTTCAGCCTCCCACGAGGGGCTGACAAGGAGCCAACGCAGTGGCAGGGGGACAAGGCAGAAAGGCAGAGGAGCAGCTGGGTCCCAGCCGTCGCTCCCGGAGCCGGGGTGTTGGAGGTGTGACAGGAAGGCTGCCCGAGAAGCACGAGGCTGCAGCAATGCACAGCCACCTCCTTGCCAGACCCCACAGATAAGCAGGGGAGACGGCTGTTTTAACACCCCTGTTTGGAGAGGTCACTGTGGAAAACAAACAACCGAAGAGTGTTTTGCATGGTTCTGTGATTTTTTTAAGTTTTCCTCGTTGCTTTATCAATCAAATAGGCAAATCTCTGGAAGCCCAGACTCCCCTGCTTCCCTTCTGAAGATCTTTGAGCTCACTGCACTGGAACGCGCCAGCCCACCGCATTTGGCCGGTGAGTTAATCCAGGGCAACTTCCTCCTGAGCTTCAGGCAGGAAGCGAATGCTGCCTTGTGCACAGCTGCCACTAGGAGCTTTGCTCTCAGTTTGCGACTCAGCTCGTCTCCAGTGGCTCAGCCCATTCACATGTCCGAGGTTTGAAAGAAGCTTGGGGGATTATTACTCTTTGGCACATACACTTGATTATATTGTAAATTAGAGCTCCTCAGTTACATTAGGAATAGATGGAAGTTCAGAAATGGGCTCTTAACCCTCTCAGGCATTCCTGTGAAATGCAGTCTCAACCCTCAATTTCAAGTACTACCTGAAAGAGCAGTGCTTAAGACCTGTTAGGCTAAAAACACTAAAAGAGAGGAAATTTTGTGAGGCACAACCTCCTTTACTAAGGCCCACTATTCTGGCAGGAGTTGAATACAGTAACATTGCTTAAAGGGACACCCCCATGTTATGAAAACACAAGTGTTCCCACGTGTACAACAAATACCTTTGAACATCAGAGGAAAATTTCCATGATATAATTTGCTTTCTGCTGTTTCTACTTTTCAGTTTTATATTTCTGAGTTTGGATGGCATGAGAAATAACAGAGATTCATTTTTGTCATGGCCTATTACTTTAAAACATCCTTGTGTGTTTCATAATGATATTGCTCTTGTTTTTTTTAAATTGCCACATCCCCAACCCTACATTTTGGGTTTAGCTTTCCAGTGAAAGCATGATTGCTCCTCTAAAAAAAAAAAAAAAAAAAAAATACTTCACATTAGTGAAATATTACAATAATATTCCAATAACCTTAATTTTCCTTCAGAACAAAGTGGTTTTTTTAAAGCTTTTCAATATAGTTTCTGCTGCTGCTGCTGCATTGTTTTCAACTTCTAACAAACTAGAGAGTTAGGATACTTTTGAATTATGTTTTATGTGGGATACTTAGTTCACAGTTACTGAATTCCAAATGTGCCTTGTAAAACTTAAAACCATGAAGCCCCTAACCTTTTCTTCTAAATATTCCTGGTTTCAAACAGTGCCTTGGGTACTTAGTTTCTGTTTAACGTTAGAATAGCTTTAATAAAATACAGAGGCATACTTATAAACACTTTCTAGAAGGAAGAAAGTATTCATAAAGTACAGATGTAGTAGGGATATGTCTCCTAGTCACTTACCTGAAACTGGCATTGTGTTTTTTAAGAAAGAAGAAAGGTATTTTAAAAGATTCTGTATTACGAATGTAATATACAATTAAATGCCTACCTGGGAAAGAAAGTATAACCCTTTTTCTCCTTTCATCACTGAAGAGTAAGCCCTTACTGTGGCAGAAATGAGGAAATCACATGGTGCTTCATGTGTGGTATAAGAAGAGAATAAATGTAAAGCCAGTGGCCTTTCTGAAGCCAAACAACCTTCTATGGAGAACTCCAGATGCTCTCAAGTCCTTGGTGGTAACAACATCCTTTCCTTTGCACTCTGCATTCAGTATTGCATATGCCATTATGTTCTTCTGCATTTCAAATGTATGAAATTTCTTCATATTTTCCTCCTTTGCCACATTTTGGCAAATTTTTCTATGAGATTTTGTTCTGTTTATGAACAAATAATCTGCAGTACAGATAAATGCTTCATAATGTTATATATAGACATTTAATGATTCGATAAATGTTCTTCCTAATCCCATAGTTAATGAAGTATTACTGTATTATCAATATAAAATCCTGCTGAGCCTCCAAACGTATGGTAGCTTTACAGATTTTCTTGCACATAAGTACTTAAAGAGCACTGCAACTATATATATATCTAATCTACTTAAGCTACATAAGAGCAGACATACATATGAATAATATAAGAACAAAGGTCATGAATATCTATGTACAGCAAGCCTTTTAATCTTCTTTCCTTCTATGAGTGTGAGCAGAGATGAAATCAAGTCATTATTCATGATTTAGAGTGGGTAAAAGCCTATTTAGCCCACTGTAAACATGCAGTGCCTGAGTGTGTCCAGAATGAAAAATGCTGTGGGCTGTTTAATTATTTTTAAACGTCCCCTTTTGCTCTCCCTCTTGGCAAGATTCAGCCTGTTAATAATAATATTTTGCATTTAACAACAGTCATCTGGCAGTTGTAGACATGAGTGATTTGGGTTTTGAAGTCTTTGATAGATCTGTGTTGCATAACTTTCCACCCTTGACCATGGCTCTTTGCATTATGTATCCTTTGTTACTCATAAAATTAGTCTCAGAAAAGATTAATGGACAGTTTCTCTGTTCTGAATGAAGCATTAGGATGAAAACAATAGCTCTTCCCCCGCCAAACTGTAAGATTTACATTAGTCTCACATAGTGCATTAGACATTAGTCTCATTTACATCAGTCACTTTGTACACGCACACTAAACTAGCACTTACAGTTATATTAAAATAGCTTTGCTTTAATGCCATAATTAGCATAACAGTTGTGAATTATCCCAGATTTCTTTATCATTCATTTGGTTGAACTACAAGAAAACCATATTTCCATCTCTAATTACCATCTCTAATTCATTTTTCCAAGTCATCTTATACAGTTTCAAGTAAGTAAATTTATCAAAGAGGAGCCAGAATCATATTAAAAAAAACCCTGCAGATTTCAAGTCTGATTGCTGCATTCAGATTTTACCAATGCACTAATGAAAACAATTTAAGAAATATTGCTAAGGAGAAGTGCACGTTGCTTTAATACTTACAAGGCTCCAAACTCAAAGTCGCTACTGATGAATTCTTCCAACATACTTGTGTCTACTGTGGGATTCTCCAAGGCTCCGTGTACATCTTGCCCTGTATTTAAAAATAAGAAAAAGACTGAAATACTGACAGGGGAATCTGGAGGGAGTCAGCGGTACTTCAGACTAAGTAATGCTGCCCACCATGTTACAGACAGGAAAACCAAATCTGTCCTAACACAAGTGAACATCTCGTGTGTAACAGATGGGTTACGCTTCTGTTGGGAAATCTAGTCACTGTGACAGAAAATGCAGGCTGAAAGAGGACATGCAGGGGACAGTGAAGAAGATGACAGGGTAGTTCATATATGTCATTAAGGCTTCATTAATTATCAAGACAGTAGGATGAAGGGTTCCAGTCTGCAACCAGAAAAATAAGGGTTTTGAAGTTAACATCTTACTGTTGCACACTGCGATCAAAACAGGTGATTAAGTCAGAGCTCAGACATTATCACACAGATCCACTTCCTGCACTCATATGGCCAGTAAGCTTCTAAAACACTCAGTGTAAAAATCTACTATCCTGAGCTTAGATTAAGTAAACAGAAGTAAAGCCTTAGAAATGTTATAGGAATTCATGGCTTTGTGTTATTTTCCCAGCAAAACCAGCCCACTAACATGCAATTTATTAATGAGTAGAAAGGTTCAGTACTTTGTCCTTTGTTGCTTGGTAACTGAGGGCTATAAATGGATTTAATGATTATAAAGTCTACAGAATTCATGAGAACTTTTTTTTTTTTTTTTAAAGTCAGCCCGAACTCTCTTAAAGAAAAAAACAAAACTACGTGGTAGGCTCCCCATCTTTCCAGCAAGCTGCTCATAAATATAGGTGTGGCCAGTCAAAAAGCAAACAAGATAAGATGTTTAAGTTACTGCTCTCTCCGGTGAGCTACTGGATTCATGTGTGGCTCTAGCCCACTGCTCCACAAGATAAAATGGACAAGCTTACAAATCAAGAGAGCTGCGTGGCTCAGCCCCACATGGCTGACACCAAACGTTTCCCCTTAACTCCGCAGCAGAGTGGGAGAAGACAAAAGGTTAATCACTGTCGCTGGGCGCAGGAGCAGTAACTGCCTTTAGTGCTTCAGCTCAGTTTTCTGACTGTAGCGAACATCAGACACCTGCATAGTAAGAGATCACACCATAAAATTTCTTGGTTTTTATTTTCTCTTTCCCAGATGATTCCATCTTGATCCAATGTTTAGACATCGCTTAACTGCAAGGAACGTCAAAAACCCACTTCCGTCAGTTTGCACAGGAATTGCCTCACGTGTGTCTGTCTTAATTCATAACCTCACGCTACTAATAAGCATTTCCTGAATTGCTTTGTGATCTCAGATGTATCTAGGGATCATTTGCTTATCAGTGTTGTGGTCTGAATTTCAGCTGCCCTTCACTGTGATCTGGCAACTTGCAGGCCTGTTACTGACAGATCCCTTTGCATCCAAACATACTGGTTTCTTACACAAAGCTGTCCTCAGCAGACCAGACAAGAACAGATTCAATAGGTGCACTATACCTATTTGCCTCAGCAAAATTGTACCATGGAAAGACTTGAAGGAACAGTGGACAAAGCACTTTGCAAAAACAGCTTGGAGTACAGAAGGGTCTAGCTGTCTTCAACAACATTCCTCAGATTTGCTGGATTCTTACTGTTTCATTCTTCATATCTGAATCTAGGATATTCCCCCTTGTGTTTCAGAAACTTCTCCTTTCACCACTCCTTTCATGTGGTCCACAGGAAAATAACTGAATCACCTTCTCCCATCCATTCGTGCTGTTCCAGTTGTGTGGCCCTCATGCAGAATGACACAATTTTGCTGTTAACAGGAAGCTAGAGGTCAGGTACAACGTGTTTCGCTTTACCACAGAACCAAAAATTTCTTATTTTGACCAAGGACAGAAACAAGATCTTCTGAAGTACAGCTGTGAATCAAACAAGGGCAGGGCCTTTAATATGAGCACCCCACTGCCCAGAGATTGGTTCTGTTACTAAGGGAAAACAGCAAAATACTATCATTCCCCCTTAATCTCTCCACTTTGCATAAATAGTTAAATGGATGGGAGGGAGAAGAAAGGAAAAAGTAATTCTATCCTGGGAGAGGGAAGAAGCACACCAGGGAGAGGGTACAATACCACTAATGGCAGTTTCCCAATACAGGTGCACAGAAGAGCCAAATTACATTTGACTGCACCATAAAACTTAACTCTCCATAACGTTTTTTCTTTTTCTTTCCTTCTTTCTGGATGTACTATCCTAGTCTATGCCATCGTGTGCTTGTATTAGCATCTGTTTCAGCAAAGTAGGAACTGCTGGATCATACACAAATTTATTTAAAATGGTGGCATCCATTCTATGTCCATTTGATCACAGTAAGTGTTTAAAATAGGTATGGGCTGTGGGAGGATAAAGTTGACTGATATTTTGATTGGGAGTTTGTTTACTGATCTTGTTGCTCTCTGGTTGTATGCAGGCGAGTTACTCACCTGGAAGTCAGACTGCCGCAAGAGCAGAGAACTACGTGTGCGTACGTGAATAACCCCTGCTGAGAGGCCCCTGCAAATATACAGCTTCCTGCACTGACCTGTGTGGCACAGCTGAGAGCGGCCCTGCGATGTGCAGAGTCAGCAGCCTGTATCAGCACGTGCTCAGGGATCTCTGTTCCCGGTCCACACTCCACTGCACAGCACAACATGCCCAGACGTTTCCGGGAAGCCTCTGTGCTGGGAGACACATTCAACACCTCTGCTTTAGCATCAGTGTGCAGATGTTCACGCCAGCTACCCAAGAAACTGACAGCATCATAAGCTGTCATCATTTATGAAAAGCAAGAAAATTGAAGGGGCAAGATAATACTGTGTCGGGGGAAAGGGGGGGTTGTACACAGTTGTTTACAGAAGAGGAATCAGAGACTGTAGTCATAGGCAGTACCTGATCATGTTTTGCTGATTTCTCCATACGCTTGATTTTCTGTTGTTCTGTCCATTTCAGCGTGAAGAGTCTAAAACCTCTACTGCTGGCTTCCGTTTCTCTGTCCCTTCTCACCTGCCCCTATTTCCAGCGACAGGCACCCAGCCTCCAGTGTGGTAATTGCTTGCTTGGTATATGTCTTTTTGGTAGACATCTCCTTTCTTCCAGCCACATTGTTCAAGCCACCTGGCTTTTTCATGTTAAAGGTTTCAAAGTATCAGTCACTCTTTAAATTGTTAAAGATTACCCATTTTGTTTTGACTGAAAGAGACGTAGAGTCACTGATGCAAGCCGCTCTGACAGCAGAGCTAAGGACATCTACCTCAAGCACGTGGCAGCAATAAAGTTAGGAAAGGGTTAGGGACCAAAACAGTTTCAGCTGGCAGAACTGTAACCAGCAAGGACATGTTGACAGCCTACAGTTATTCAGTGGCAGAAAGACCTAACACTCCAACAGGGAAGAAGTGAGCTTGTGTCAAGATAGATGTTTTAAGTACTAACATTCTCCAGAAAAACAGAAGTCTTACAGTTAATGTCTTAAATGTGTCACTTCATCTACTTTTATTCTTGTTTCAATCTCTAATCCTTAGAATGGTATAAGATACCTGTAGGTTTTAAATGTGTCATGTTTAATAGCATCTGTTTGTTCAGTAGCTTAATTTATTTACCAAGAGGCCCAAACTATATTTAGTATTATCCATTCAGAAGCATGCATATATAGAGAGGTGGTGATTCTACTACTAAGTAAAGAGAATTATTTAGATCACAGAGAAGACTGTCTGGCACATTTCAGACATCTCAAGCACTCCAAAACCCATGCTGACATCAATAAAAGACTGAATTTAACAGTGTAACTAGTTCAGCCTTCGTTCAGTCTCTCAACCTATTGATAATTTTAGCAAGAACAGGTTGCTCTGCTGTACATGGGCAGGCACAAGAGCTGATAAGGAGCTCTGACCTTCCCTTGGCCCAAATAGGAAGCTGCAGATTCAAAAAACCCCAAACTTTTTAATAAAAAAGTATTATTTTCAACAGAAATCATGGAGAAAACTTGCATCAAAGAGGAAATCTCTACTGGGGGAGGAGTGAAATGAGAAAGAAAAGAGAAAAGACAAGGACAAGAACTTTCCAGAATAGCCAATAGCACAAGAGAAAGGGCATTTACTTGGATGAAAAAAGCCAAGGTCAAATCCCAGAGCTGTGTCTAATCTAAGAGGTCTACTGAAACTATTGAAAGTAGTACATGGCAGGAAAACAAATATTGCATTATCCCATTTTTATTGAAAAAGTCCTTTTTCAGATAATGTTGTCACCTTTCAATATTGCAAAACCTAGCTTATCTTAGTAATGAATGTCAAGACAAATATGCACTATAAGGAACACCAAAGCAACAGGAAAAATGGGATCCTTTTTGCTCATGAATTTAAAATAATCTTACAAACAAGATCTATAAATGTGCTTAGTTGCTAGTTGATCCATTTGGAAATCAAAACTGAACCACAGACAAAACAGATATTTCCTCAGTGGCAACATTCGCAGCTTTATATTGCAAGATGTAGCTTTTCAGCAGCCTTTGAAAACAACATTCTAATGCCACTATGACTAACTTCAGAGGCCACCAAATTAGAATTAGCAATTTATTACTTTTGTCCTTTTGGGTGGTATTCTAATGCAAACCCTCAAGACTGGAGACAGGAGATCAGTTAAAGTTGGCATTACATTCCATGAAGCCAATCTCTGCTTGAAAAGAATGCAAACCCCGCTTTGAATCAGCTTGCTGCCTTTTCAGATTTACTTGTGGCTTTAACAGCCACTAGAGGCTTCTAGCTACCTGCATGCATTGAGTGAAAGAATGATTACCATTTGTAACCTTGGCATATATCTAATGTCACTGTCCCAATAACAAAATTCAGCCATCTAGCAGCATCCCCACATATTGAATCTCAATAGCAGACCTTTGTCATATTCTACTGCTACATAGAAGAACCACACAACACTACAGAAGGAACGTAGTCTTCCAAAACGTTTCATTTTGCTTGAGATTAAGTGGAATCGACAGGACTCTCCCACACACAGATTTGCCCAGACAGATGTCGCACCACATTGCCTCCTAACGAGTTATAGTTCACTTTTATTAATTCTGGTTAAAGAGCTCATACAGCTAAAATCTCTGAGAGCTCTTCCACCATTGCAGTGTAATTGTCACAAAAGTCAATAGTATCTAGCCCATACTCCCTAGAAAGTCCTGTTTTCCTAGTCGATTCCTAAAAAGTTTTCTGGTGATCAACTTTTTATATAATTTTTAAATAACGTCCAACACTATTTAGCGTATTTAAAAGTTATGCAGTACACCACAGTACATGAACAAATATCTTGATAAATACAAGCATCATCTTGCTGAAAGCCAAGAAAGTTTGTTACCTTTTGATCTCCATGAGTTAATGTGAACTTAATAACACAGTATGTATTTCTAAACATCTATAAACAACACATTTGCAGGCTAGCAGCTCTAGATTGTAGTTCTCTGACTTAAATTCCTTGGCTTAAGTACATTTCCTTGAACAATGCCAGAGAATCTTTAATTTGCCAGTCTGAAATTAAAACCCAACATTAGATTCGCCACCTCTCAACCAGGCCAATAGAGCACCAGCAAAGAACTGAGATCACTTATTTAGTACAACAGAAAACAAACATGGGCAAACAAAAAATGTCCATATTACCTAAAACAGAAAAGGTAATTTTCCTAGTTATTTTGAGATCAGTATCACATGAAGAATACTTACACAGATAATAAAAGGAAAACAAATACAGAATGAGAACCTTGTCATTGAAAGGTTAGTATTAAAAAATTGCAAAGTGAAATTGGAACAAGGGAAAAATATTTAAAAAGTTAAAAATACATAAACTTTTGAACAGCCATCTTGAATCACATCATAGGAAGTTCTGAAAAATGTAGTTTGATTATGGAATCTATTAGAAAGTAAATTTTGTGGTAAGAAAAAGGAAAGAGACTGTGCCAGGACCTGCTCGAGTGTGAAATATCTTTGGGAAAAAGACACAAGACAGATTCCAGCCAAAAGACAACAGAAAAATCTGCTTTTAATTTCTTGGAAAAGTCCAGAAAATACTACCATAATTACCATTTTACTGATTATATTCAAGTAATTCCAAAGGAATGTATCAGCGGAAAGTAAACCTCCTTTAACCTTACAGGATAGAGTAGGAAGGGGGCTACCTAGCCTCATGAAAATCACTAAGATTTCACAAGTGATGAATTGCAAGGAGACCTCAGCTACTTCCCAGTTTCTTCTTCTTGATAATTACCACCACAGTACTTAAAATTCTATTGAATCCACCTTTTCTTTGTTTTTCTCTCAAAAGCATAAAGAGGAACACATTGCAGTACATCTATACTTATTTCATTCTCGTACCTCATTTTGCGATAGTTTTGTGTAAATCTGGGGTTTGGGCTTTTTTTTTTTTTTTAATTTCATCCTCCTTTCTTCCTCAATTAATCTCAAACATTTACTACTGTACTTTTGATGCCACCAGAAGCTGCTAAAACTGTTTCTTAAAACTAGACTCTTACCTTCAAAGAACTGTTGCAAGGCCTCGTTTTCTCCCACCACATCCATGGCAAGGCAGTAGAAGTGTTTTGCTTTTCTACCGCTTGAAGAGTTCCGCCGGGGAAAAAAAAAATTTGCACTCTCTCTCTTTCAAATGATTATGTAAGTGTTAAGGAATCCACATATACTTTTTGCTGAAGGTTTTAGCTCCCTTTGTCCCAGTTAATTTCATTCTTTCATAACGAATGTCACAGACATTTAAACTCTGCCACATGTCAAGAATTTAACAAGACCTTAGGCAAGACGAAGGGGACATGTTTTCTTCAGTTCAGTATATGCAATGTGCCTTGTTTTAAGGACCTTTGATCCCAATACTGCCCATAATTACACATGCGCAAAAAATGCAGCAATAAAAATTATGTCTCTGTCCTTTCATTTAGAGGATGCAATTAATACTATTGATAAAACTGATCAAAAATGCAAGAGCAAAGCCATCACTGGTTTCAGCATATGCACAATCCCATTTAAATTGCTCCAAGTACCAGCCTATACAACTGCTTAAAACAAAGGCAAAAAAAAAAAAACAAAAAAACCCCCTTAATCTCACAGCATACTTTGATACTAAAGCAGCAAAACTTCTACCTAATTGCTGTAACAAAACTAAAGTACAGATTAACTGCTTGTCTAAGGTAACATGGGAAAACATATGGGAAAGCTGAAAATTGAACAAAGGTCTTTTAAGGCCAGTAGCAAACGCTAATTCACATTCTCTCAACTGATCTTTGTACAGTGCAGACTGCTCCTGTTCTGTTTCCCCCCAACCAAAAAGAAAAAAAGAAAAGAAAAACAAGACTTTTTTAGTAGGGTTCTCTAAGAGGCACTGGGTTATGAACAAAAGCTTCAGTATAGTCAAGAAACCTGGAAGAAGGCCATTTTCTAAAGTAGTTATATTCATCAGACAAGTAACTACAGTGTAACTGTGACAAACCCCAGCCATCTGTAGTGACACAGGTTTCTCATGACAGGCAGTTTATATTAAAAATATGGGAAAGAATTTTGGGGAAAGGACTCAACAAAAGCAAGCAGATCAGTATTTTTTAAATGGTGATATAGTAGAGCCAAACAGCCATTACCACTCAAGATACATTGGAATATTTCTGCAGGACCTAGCTGTAAGAAAATAGACTGCATACTAAACTTCTGCATACCTTTTAAGTCTTGACACTATCATTTATAGCAGGAACCCCTTTTTTCCTGAATGAGCAATCACTTGTAAAGGATTATTAAGTCAGAATAGCAGCAGCTATCAGGTGTCATTTAACTACTGTTATCTAATCCTGAAAAGGGTTTGGTTTGAATATGTAAGCTAAGGAGTAATGATGATTTATTTGGGGCATTTAAGAAGCATTTATGAGCATAATATAACGAGCTTATAATAAATGAGCAACAAATACAGTCTGTTTTCCAAGACTAAAACCAGACTTCTTTAGCTTAGGTGAAGTAATAAACTTCCAGCAATGGAAGTTAGAATTTTTCCAGGTTTCTACACCAAGAACTAGTATCCAGTGATAGACGGATAAATATTTCATCAGTAGTGAAGTAGTCCACACTGCAAATATTCCATTACTAATAAAAGATTAAGGTTCAATTGTTTCTTCTAGTCTTAACATTGAAATGACTGGCCAAAGCCAACACTCGCAGAGTGGTTTCAAGCACATAGCATGCAAGCAACACATGTATGGTATTCAATTTTGCTGCTCATTCTATTTACTTTTATAAAAGGGAAAACACTCCAGTAAGATGCAGTGACAGTGTTATTTTTGTCTGGAATCCCTCATTAAAAACCCTGCAACCACTAAGATGCTTCTTGTTGAAGAACCAACTATATAAAACTTGCCTTTACTTTGATGTTTGGGAGCTTACCTGCCAATGCTTTAATGATATCTATAGTTGAGAAAAGACTGTCATGATCAAAAACAAACTAGTATTTTTCCCAAAGGGCATTTATGTAGCAATTTACCACAAGCCCACAACTACGCTCCATGTATCCTAATCAGCTGACTGCTGTCAACTTAGAGTCCAGGGAAAGCAACAGGACTAGCTAAATGGCACTTGAACAGAAAAAGCATTCTTCCTAAAAAGCCATGATAATTTTCCAGGTTCCCTTTTGTAGCCAGTTGTGTGCATGGGGAAACTGATAACATAACAAGAGAACTACAATCAGCATGTTAAAGAAACTCATGTAAAGGATATTTTACAGGTGTGAGAACAGCTGTGGGAAGTTGACATATAAAACACTGCAACTTAGATGTACCAAAAAAGCAGAAGAAAAATTCATTTAAAGGAACAAAAAAAACCTAATGAAAGCAAGTTAAATGGGAAGAGAATGTTTTTAGCAACCAGAAAGGGGTCAGGACAGATTTCTAAACTTTGTCTAAGCGAGGGCCAAAGAGTGAAAATGTGATTTTATTCTTCCTTGATGTGTTTGAAAAGCATCCTAGCTTACAGGGAAGATATCCAGATGTATTATGCTGTTAACTCCTCATAATATGTTTTTCCTCTTACATTGTTTTAAAAATGAAAAATGTAGAAAATCAACACTTCAAAAAAATTCCAAGTTCTCCCAATTATTTGTCCCTTAACTGTATTGTGATACATGTATCTAAACACTTCAGTGAGGACAAAATGGCAGGCATTCATTCACTCTTCATAAAGTCTTCTCACAGTCTTGCAGTTTGGAATGAATCCCCTCTCTAAGGGAGGTTCCCATCATTCTGTATCACAAACTACTAAGAACACAAGACAGAGACCACTTCAGACTAACATTTATTTAATCAGAAGTTTCATTTTCAACTGTAAATTACAATCACTAATACACCTGCAAGTGCTTACCACATTTGTTCAACTATCATATGTAAGCATATACAGCATTAGTCAGTTTAAAACAATCACAGTACTTCTTAGTGCAATCTGCAAAAGGAGAAAGATCTTGGACCCACTTTGTGGAAATAAATAGAGTGACAAAAAGATTCAGTTATTTTAAAGTTATGTATATTAAATGAAGTTCATGCATGTGCAAGAGTAAAAAGATTTAGAGTTCTTCCTTGTAGTAGCCAAGTTTTGCTAGTGACATTTCTCTTCTCAGCTGCATAACTTCCCAGAACATCTGATCCACTAAAACAACAAAAGAGGTAGAAATGTCATTAACATAATGAAGTAATGAGAATATTTTATTTCAACTGACATATACAGGCTGCCTCATACATCAGCTTAGGGAAACTTCAGAATTAATGTTAACATCCGTAAAAAGGAATCAATGCATGAGAGATATCATCGCTTGGTTGGCTTTAACAAAGTTTGTAAAAATAAATATTTTGAAAATTGTAAAAGATGGTCCTATAAAAAACAATTTAGATTTTTTTTAATTAGGGAACAAAAAACCAGCAGTACTTCTTATCAACTTCAATTATTTGTAGTTTCTCAATTTTCAGTTTCCCTGCCCATCACTCATTTTCTGCAAATTTAAAAGACCGCACAAAGAAAAAAAAATAGTATAACTTGTAGGATAAGCAAAAATTGTTTCATCACAGAACTTGTGACTTTGTTGAAATTCTCCTGATTTTAATCTTTCTTTCTCCCAGTAATCTGACTGCAGCAATGAATTGGTGAGGGGGGAAAAAGACCTTTTTAAATTTCATCTGTATTTTGCTAAACATGATGTGCATCCCTCAAGCTTTTAGATGCCACAGTAATACAAATCAAAGTTATTAACTACATAATTGTTCAAGACAAAATAATTTCTATGCAGCCAAGACTATGATGTAGAATGAATTCAAAGATTAATTTCTGCAAAAAAATGCAAGGTCTTCCCTACCATATTTCAAAAACCACTTTTGCAAAAAGGAGATGCACCTCAAAAATGATATGATGTAAGAGTGGAAGCACACGCAATGCATAATGCAGACAATTATCATGAGTGTTCACATTCTAAAGGTGTTATTGAAATATTTACATAAAGCTACAAATGCAAATTTTTTTTTTTTAATGGTAAAGATGATACTTTAACTGGAACCCCAGACCCCATTTAACTCAAAACTTCTTGTGAAGAATAAATAATTTTGATAATGCTGAAAACACTGATTACATGATAGAAAGAAAAAAAAGTATCTCAAGTACTAGCGAAGTAAGTTTTTAGGTGAAACTATACAGGCCCTTCTAGTCAAAATAAAAGACAGTCTTCTAAATATAAACCAAATTAAAACTGAAAGAATGAATTTTCAAGACTTTCTGCAGTGTTATTAAGTCAACAATAATCATCACTGATCTGAATGTTGTAAAACAATTTAATGTATGAAATAAGTGGCTTTTTGGTGAATTCACTGAAAATAATTCCCTTTGGCAAGGACAGTTAACAGCACTATTTGTGTGAGGAATTGTGTGTCAATTTGTCACCTCAGGGTACACTTCAGGTTAGAAATGGAAAGACAGGATTTGGGTGTAGCCAAAATCCTGAGCTCTTGAAACAGAGAAAGATCAAAAGAGATGACTACAGGCAAGGTGGATCAAAGTGGGGATATTTGGACCAGTTGGGCCTATCCAAATTCTGGATGAAACAGGCCTACAAAAACTCGGAGACTAGAAGAATGAAAAGCATAGACAGCCATAAACATTACAATGCTATTTTATTCTACTTTCAAAAAACGCAACTGAACTCCAAAGAATTAGCAGATTTTAAAGGGTGACAATTTTTTTTTTTTTTTTTGAGAACTATTAACAAAGGGTTAACGGCACTTTTTCCACTTTCTGAAGTGCTTAAGCAAATCTCAAAGCCTAAGAGGCATGGTCTATTTCAACAAAAACTTGGACTAAAGGCAAGCATTGCTAGGTAATATTCTTTGACCTGGACACAAAATGTGATTAAATTGTGTGCAGCTTAAACACAAATCATCTTAATTTTCTTTTATAGTGATAAAAAGCAAAATAGCCTTGCAAATGAAGATCAATAGCTACAATTCCAACACGCAATAGATTTTTAAATTCTAGAATTAAGTAATCTAGATGTACAGTTCATACATTTTCATAGCTGCCATCTTTTATATGGACATTTTACTTGAGCCAAATAGCACAGTTAAGCACATTTCTGAATTATTAGCCCAGACAGGAGTTTAAATAGGCAGCTGTTAGATATGCTAGCCAGACAGGAACAAAGCAACCAGGTAACTGCGGTGATGGGGGGGGGGGGGGGGGGCCCTGAAGCAATGGCCGCAATAACGTTTCTCTTGCTGAAGAGCAAAGGGGAAGGGGAGGAAGCCTTATATTATCAGTTATGTTTAATAACAGAGCCCTGATCAAGAGACTTTGCAATGCCACAGCAAAGGTCAAGAGCTCATTTCTCAGCTGCACTTAGCTAACTGCTTAAAATCTGGTCTCCTGTTTTATTTTTTTTACAACTTAACCCAGAACTGTTGTCATCCTTGTCAGTTCTCCCTGAAAGGCAGTCTGATGAGGAGGGCTGCGTGAATTTTCAATGCACCAAATGAGAAAAGATGCACTGACACACCAAGAAAAAAAAAAAAAATTGCCCAAGTCAAACCAAACTGAAGGTTTTTCTGGCCTCTCTAATCAACCCAACACTTTCGAGTGAAATGACATATTTTATTAGAACCAAAATTCTGGAGGTCAGTTTCAGGCGTTAACAAAATAAAACAATGGAATTGAAAGGCTAAAATGAGGCACTGTGAGAAAAGGGCAGGAGAGAACTGAACCTAGAACATCTCCATTTCCTGTGAAAGAACCTTAATTTCTTGAGTACTGTGTGAACAACTATCACTAACTCCTCCCATCACAGAGTTCTTCATAAAACTTCTCATTGAACAATGTTGGAGTTGTTATAGGTGGACTAAAATCATTTTTTCCTTTGTTGTTAACATGTTCACAGGGCCGAAGCAGAGTCAGAGGGATATCACCAAATTCTAGTAATGATTACAACAAGTACAAACATACGGTTTTCCTGTAATGTCAGGTCAGTATTGTTGTGCACAGGTAACAAGTTTTAGGCAAAAGTACTATTTAAATCGCTACTTATATCTGCAATATTTTTGCTACTCACCATCTTGCTGCTTCAGAAGTCCTTGTTGGATATATCGAATATATGTAAAGAAGTTGCACACAGAAGTGATCTGAACCAATATAAAAATAATGGTGGTTAATCTCATATGTTATACAATTGTACGGAAAAATAACTACTACTCAAAATGAAATGACAGTAAATCTACTTACCCTGTAACGACAGAAAGGAGAAATGTAGTAATAATTGCTTGAATCCCCTAATTTGATTCTATGCTTGCATGACTTACTTTGTCCACTGAGAGCACATTTCCTGCAAAATATAAAGTTTGCATAATTTAGTAAACAATTCTGACATTAATGTCTAAATACCTGCACACATTTAAGGTGCTAATATAGTTACTTTATACTGAGACAGGTACCCGAGTCTCTGATTTCATTTTATAAATTATTATATTTGGTTGCCAACTATTCAAGTTCCATATGGATTAATTTTGTTTTAACACTGGTGCATCATGAAGTATTTTGATTTTTAAATCTTTTTTTAGCTCCTGCATACTTGATCAATTCTGATCGTATACTCCCATATTTACTGGTTCAAGTTGCTCTGAAACAGTGGGATTTCTTTAACTCTTCATATGTGAAATAAACAGTTTGAATTATCAGTTGATGCCAACATTTAAACAGAACAGAAGATTTCTGCTTGAGGTTACATTTTATCATAAAAACATCAGCCCTGTAGAATAACAGTCAATTCTCTGAAGGCTGTGCAAGATGCGTTCTAAGACCAGCTTTGCATTTATGCCCAAATTTAAACTGCACTTTATATTCAGAGTATGAAAGAATTTCAGGCAAAGAAAAACAGACTGCCCAGCAATAATTCTTTCCATTGGCATTATAAACAGTGATGGTAAAATAATAAAATTTACTTTTTCTGGTGTATTGCAAATATCACATTCACAAACAAGGAAAGGTCACTAGTCAGCAGAAATTCTTCCAAAACATAATTTGAGAAAAGGCACACTGCATTTAAGATATTTTCTCCAACACTCTTCAGGAAAAAAAAAAGTTCCACACCTCTTGAAAAAACTGCTATTAATACAATCTTAATAAATGCAAATAAACCAGAAACCTGATTTATTTGGAATTTCTATATTGCAACATCTCAGATGAACTAGGTTGCTATGGTACCCACTGTTTAATTGATTCTAAAAGCTGCTGGCTCTTCTCCCTTCCATTGCTACCTCACATAAAATTAGAGAGTCAAAGAACAAGCAGCCTTTCAAAAGTGAAACAAAAATAACTAAGCTTCTGTGGTTCTACACAGCGGCCCAAAGGCCCTCAAACAGTCA
Organism: Apteryx rowi; assembly: GCF_003343035.1. NCBI lineage: Eukaryota > Metazoa > Chordata > Aves > Apterygiformes > Apterygidae > Apteryx > Apteryx rowi. The sequence goes on from NW_020448141.1 coordinate 1,412,599, forward strand.
GCAGCTGGTCCACAGAACCACATAAAACATAATAAAACAGAAGAGTGCATAGGGCTATCCATAACAATTCATGAGGACTGGCAGCAGCACATTCATCCAAGAAATCCTGTAGTAGCTGAAACAAGCTGATGTCCATTTCAGTTAAGCTTTTTCAAGACAGACAAACTTTCAATGCTAAGAAAATAAAGCCCTTTTTTCCTCCTTGCTATAGAATTACCTTCTGCATTTTATCTTCCATCACGCCAGGTTAAATGCTGGTGTGACAGTTGCTAGTAATGCCTTGGTTCTGTGCTGTACGGTGTACCTGCAGCTTAGTGCTTTGTTCCCCACAGGGACAATTACTCGAACCCTGTGGGAAAATCCAGCTGTCTCACTCTAAGGCAGCACTTACAACACACATCATCACAAAAGTTATTGAATGGTGCCTCTATGTCAGGAATCTTCCTTCACTATTATCACAACTCCCTGCCCTCCCCCTGCCTCATTTTGCTGTTGGGCTATTACACACTATTTTATGTATCTGTTTCCCCCCACACACACACAGGCAACTGTACAAGAAAATAATTCCATTAAGAAGATTATTCTAGTTTGTTATTTATGCTGTTTTTCTATACTATGCTACCTATCAAAGAACATTGTTTCAATTAAAAAAAAAAAATGTTTTTCACTTTAACAGTGAGAAATGTGAAACTGTCATTCTGATTCAGTGAAAACTGGAACACCTGTTTCCCATTAAGTGCCAGTAATGATATTTAAAGCAAAGCACAACTGCTGTCAAACTACATTTAAATACTGCATATTCCTCACCTATTACTTATCCACAAGCAACAGACCAAAACTTTGTCACTAAATGACAGCTGGAAAGGGAAGGAAGAAGTAAACCTATTTTTTAATATGCTTTAAAGTAACTGAAGTACAATTCGTATGTAAACATTTCTAAACAGTTAATATATAGTCAGCCAACTGTTTAAGGACTATATAAGCTTTAATTAAGAATTTATCTTAGATAGGACAAAATAGATTAAAAATCTCATGGAACTTTTGAAGGATGCAAATGAGTACTCTGGTTTGAGTGAATATTTCATCAAGTCAAGATGTAGAGAAGTTGCCTGAATTGCAACTATTTTAAATCAATTTGCCAATTGCTCTTTAATGATATGTGACTTGTTTTAATAGTTGTCTGCATTCTCCACTACATTCATGGAACACACGTCATCGTGACGCACCTTGGAACTGAAATCACCACCCCTTGAGGAGCTCCATTATTTGTGGCAGGCCCTCCTGATGGGGGACTGTTACAGCTCCAAGTAAACCTTCTGGTGACAGGACTAAGTTGAAGAATACATGAATTCCTGAATTTTGTAGGCTAGAAATGATCAAAGACTAAGTCATAAAACATAATTTTCATTTTAAGCAGTTTCTTTAAAGGAAGAGTAAAAACTTCCTTTGAAGCATGTTAAAAAGTATTTTCTCTTCTCCTCAAAAACAATGGGAACAAGAACTCAAAAACAAGGAGTACAGGAACAAAAAGAAAGAAATCTCATGTCAAGTAGAACCAAACAACAACATTTTGATAGAAATTTTCTATCAAAAAAATTGAGTTTGGCCAAAACAAGTCAATTTGTCCAAAAGATTTCCAACAAAAAAGTCAGACTTTTTCAAGAGTTGAAAGGCACGGACTTGACACGGACTTTGCTTGCTTAACCCTAACATACGCTGAAGTGCTCTACAAATCCCTCCCTTCTCTTCCACACCCATCAAAGCTCTCCTGCCTCAGCCAAGTTCCTCCCACCTAACCTTACAGCCTTCATCAGTGCCCTCACACAAAGTCTCGCCTCAGATTCCACTAGGACCATCCCAGTTTCATAACCTTCCCTCGTCATTCAACCACACCTCCCACTTTACATTCAACTCACCCTCATCTCAGTTGCATTCCCTCTTCATTATATTGCTCCTGCTCACATTCAGAGGACTTGCTCTATATACTTCCTCTTAAATCCTTCAGCTGCCTTTGCCAGTGTTATATATATCCTCAATTTCTTACACCACAAATATTCTAGATGCATGGTATTCAGTCTGTACTACTTCATACCTATTTCTTTCATAATACCTTCCATGCCATAGCCCCTGTTTTAAGTATCAGGATGATCTTCAAGTGAGTGTTACTTTTACAGTTATGTACTACAAATAAAGCAAATGACTCTCCCAAAAAAGGAATTTCTCTTGAAGGCTTGTTCTACATTAGGCTTTTTTTTTTTTTGGGGGGGGGGGGGGTAAGTTTGATTTGTTGTCTACTTTCCCCATAAAATTTTGCAACAGCAGTCTTGACATCTCATATTTTAGGAAATATTTACAAATTTAAGATATACACATTTGAATAAGGTGATCGGTTGATAGCAGTTTTCTCAATCCAAGAGTTCTCAAATGGTCAAGGTTCCCCTTTTGTCTGTTAGCTTAACATACTTTGGTCCCCCACATTCAACTGCAGAAGCTTTCACAAATCGAACAGGTTGCAAGCCAACAGGTTCAATGCTCAGAGTGTTGTTTTCAACAGCTTCCAGAACAGCTGAGGCCAACTGCAAAAGAAGTTTAGAAAGCAGTTAAAACAGCTTAGCATTAGCCATTGTTCTCAAAGTAGTGACACATTTCTGCCTCTATAAAGCTAGAAATACTGAAAAAACTCAACTCATTCAATTACAAATCAGATTTGCTTTATATGCTGTTGTAAGCAAAATCAAAAAGGTCCCATTCCCAGACTGGGGTTTAAACTCTGTCCTCCAAATAACTGCCTTCCATGAGGCAAGATAACTGTCTTTACAGCAGAGTATGTAGGCAAGCATGTTTTAACTGTTAACTGTACATTAAATTCATTCCTCATAAGCCCAAACAGCATATACATTTGAACAAGCAATGATTTTGTCAAAGACTGGACACAGCACAAAACCTTGTTTTAAAATTGCTCTAATTTTACTGTATTCCATAGAAAAACAAAATTATGCAATATGCCTTCTTTATCTCACACAAAGGAAATAAGTATTATGTCACAGTTTTTGAAACATAGCTTTAGAAAAGCGTTCAAAGAAATAAAACTAAGCAATAAAGAGAAAAACCAACAGGTAATTGCAACTTTAATACAGTGGCCTAGCTAAAACATCATCTTCTTGAAACAAAGGGCAGCTTTCCTCAATGTTATTTGATGTTAGCTCTTTATAAACACACAGCTTTTAGACACTAGAAACATGTTAATTGTTTGACAGGCCTCAACAGTTGCCCAGGTTTACTGTTTAAGTATGGCCAAATAATATTCTACTGTGCATATTTTAAAAACAAAGTTGTATTAAAGTAGTTCAAATATTTTTTCTCTGCCACCTCTCAAAAGCAAACCAGAACAGTACTCATGCACACAAGAGACTACCAAGAGTTAATGTAATGCTTCAGCTAGTCAGATAACCGCATTTCCAATTATTCAAAAACATAACACATGTAATTTATTAATTTAACTGCACAGCAGTTGATAATCAAAAGGAAAATAGGGGTTGGTCAATCCACGCACAACATCTGGAAACAATAACTGATATAACTGACAAGTGCTAGATGCCTCATTCTTTCCTCAAGAAAAAATACAAATCTACAGTAATTGTATCACCACTGAAGTGGAAACAACAAAATGAAGTTGCTGGGGGAAAAAACAGGATGGCCTAGTTATACACACTACAGAAGCAAATCAATTCCTACAGTAACAAGGTAAATTTTTTAGTGGGAGAGGTTCATATGATGCTCTATACCAACCAAAAGGAATTAGTATACAATTACATAGAGCATTTTCCATGTGAGGTTTTTCAGTTTCTAAAACATTCTTTCATTTTTCATTTTCTTATAAAAAAAGGTGCTCAATAATAAGGACTAAGCAGAGGACTTGCAGCTGCAACCACTTCCACATTATTCCCAGTCTTTCATCTCTATTTGAGGGGACAGGGAGATCACAAACAAAAAAAAAGTCACATCATTGTTTTCATCTAAAACTATATTCCCGAAATGTTCCTCTTAAACATTAAATCCCAAAGTTGAGTTCTTGCAACTCAAACTTCAAGAAAACATCCAAGTTGTGCTTTCCAGCTGCTGCAGTTAACAGAGAGAAAATATGTCCACAAAAAAATCAAATATATTGTGGTCTCTACTGCCCTCTATATAAAGTAGAGACAGTGATAGGACAGTCTTTCTACAAAAATGCATCTCTGAAATGTCAGTGGAACACCCGCCATCCATTCCTACAAACATCAGATTCAATCAGACAGCAGTAAAGTCTAAAAAAGGAGTAAGACAGCCTCTACCTGAAAAGCTGGTATCTAAAATAGCAAACAGCAAAGAAAAACTGATTATCTCAATACTCCATACTACACTACTTCACTGTAAACTGTCCCACTGTAATGAAATAAAAAATGCTTCATATGAAAGCATTTTTACTGCAGTCTATTATTGGCTTTATGCAAGATATTCAAAGGAAAAATGTCAGTGACAACATTTAGACTACATTACCTCACTTTTTGAGAAGGTTAAACATGGAAAAATATCTTCCCGATAGATTTTGTCCAAGAAAGGGCATGTTCTGTCCATAGTAGGCTCATCCTTCCAAGATCTGAATTCATTATACAGAGATAGGTCAGCCTAAAACACAAAGATTCACATATTTTAGTACTATGGTTATCACACTAGTGTTGAAAATGTGTAAGCATCCACAGATAAATAGTAAGCATTAAAACTAAATGCTTTCCATTGCACTGTGAAAGAATGCTATTGCACTCCAGCTCTGAGCACCTTCTAAAACCCCCTTTCCTAAGACTGTAAATTTGAGCAATTCAAAACGTACCATTTTCAAGACAGACTTAATGCATTCATTGGTCACCATGACACAAATGACAAGCTAATCACCTCTCCCCCATTTCCTAAGCTTCCAGGACAGTTTTGAAAATGTACCAGCTATTGTTTAACAGACAAAAGCCAGTAATTTGCTTCTTTGCACATCTTCCTTACAGTGTTTTAGTCCATCTGTTTTCATGAATCACAGAAAAGCAAGGAAATCTAAAGAAAACAACAATTGCAATCCTAGACATTTTATATATTCACACAGCATTTGAATGTAATGCACTGCTATCTGAATGCAAAAAAGAAAATACACATTTAACAGTAAATGTACTAACACAGGAAAACTAGAATTCAATACCCAAATCACTTAGAACTTTACTCTTATGCTCCATTTTACATCTTCAAGTCCAAACTTCCTTCTACACTATGCTATGACAGGAGGGGGAGGATATTCACTGAGCTTCATATTAGGCTCCTCGTTTGTGAGCTGACTTTCCCCAGTTCCTATAGTCAATGGAGAAATACTAAAAAACAAACAAAAAAAACCCACCCACACATGAAATCACAATAACAGCTATTTGAATTGGGAAAATAGGAGTAAGCATGCTCTGTATTAAGAGACAGTTTTATCCGTTTTGAAAATACCTTGTTTTGCTCTCTCCATGTTGCAGTTTTCTGGTGAGAAGGCACCTACCCAGTCTGGTATTCAGGAGACAGGTACTAGGTCACTATTAAAGTCAATGGTTCCATTAGGAAACAGCCTATCCCATGGGGTGAATGCCCATTAACGCCTGGTATCCACTAGGCACTCGCAGAGCACATCATCTGGTTTTGTTTCACCTGACAAGAATCCTATTTATAAGTGCCAAGGATGCTCCAAAACGTGAGCCAAGCCCAGTGGGGATGACTGCTTCTGAAGCACACTCCTAATCCAAACTAAAACACCAAAGTAGGCCACCCTCCCTCCACCCCCACAGGATCGTCATCCCGATGTGCACTGACTACTCAGACTGGCTTCGAGTCTGTTGACACATACCTTCAGCACCTTTCCTCTCCTACTGTTTGTTAAATCCCTTTCTTGTACTATAGCAGAACTACACTCTCCAAAGCCAAGACCTGTGTGTCTGCTCACTGCGAGGCACTATGGGAGCCTACTGGCATAAAGGAGATACAAATCCAGGTGACAGTGTTGAAGTGATCTAAAGCTATATGAAAGGATATAAGCAGGAGGTCAGCAAAGTCAGAGGAATGAAAAACAAAGATGATGAGATACAGCAAAGGTAGGAAACAAAGTCATGGAGAAAAAGTGTCCATAGAAATGGTGGCAGATAGTCATATGGAATGAAAGGAAAAAAGAAAAAAAACTGACTGTGCAGTCAAGCAGAGAAGCCACAAACAGATTATTATGATAGGAAAAGTAGAACCTAATGCTACTGCCTACTGACTCCTTAGATTACCTCTCCACTCCAGAGAGTATGGAGAGATACAAATAGGAAAAAAGGGGGAGTGAGGATGAAAAGTATTTAGAAGAAAGGAATTTTTTTAAAAAACCCAGACACCAACAAATACTAACACTGGTTTTACAACATGCATCTTAGAAAACAAATGTGATTTTAAAATCTTGTAACATTAAAAACAGATAGTGTAGATGAGATACTGAAGAGGGAAAGTAATTCATGCTAGAGGTAACCCAATTAAAAAGATGAGTATACTCCTTTGAACCAACCTCCTTCAGTGTTCTGTTCTTCCTTATGCACCTCCCTTTCTTTGAGCCTTCAGCACTTCACCATTTTCTTTTACAGATATATTTTGGTGAGTTCTTTTGTTTTGAGAGGGATGGAGGGATTAAAAACAAACTACAAAAATTAGATTGGCAAATTTGTTTACCATTAGACCCATTTGCCTTTCACTCAGGTATAATCAGAAACAACTATCTTAATTAAGCGAGTCCATAAATGCTTTGGTTGCTAAGTCACCAGCCTCATTGTATAAATGAAACTCAATAGGTGTAACTTGCTCCCTAAAGGAACATTTCCCTACCTTAAAGCCCATCTCAGGTCTGGCTTTAAATTGAACACCATCAAGAGATATCGGCAGGGAAAAAAAAGCCATTTTCAGTTTGTTCTATATGATTCTAAGCATTAAGACGCATTTCTCATTAACCGAGTTGGTTATTTTCTATATTTAACTCAATTTCCCCCAAACCCATGATTTACAAAGAAGCTGCCTTAAAAAACTGCTCAGTGAACATAACTTGATGCTTTTCCTCTCTGATCTACACTGTGTGCGTGCTGTATGTGTATCTCCTCCCTGCCTTTACTTGCATTAGACCAAAGTTTTGATTACTTGCAATTAAATATACAGCCAATTGTAATTACAATTTTGGCTGAGTTTTTAACATTTTAATTTTACAGTAAACAATTAAAATACAACATCAGAGAAACATTTCAGTTCTTAAAAAAAGTGACACATTTAGCAGCATTTATACTGAGTGAACGTTACCTGCCTGCCTAAGATGAATGCAGCTATTTGGCTTGCCCAAATCCTGTTGATGCCTACATTCATTAAGCACCCATCTGCTTATCCTTGAGGTTACCCACACATGCTTGGTAGTATTTGTCTGGGAATATGGCACCTTTCTGTCTCCCCTGCAATTTAGGGTAGACAGTCACTTGGACACTGCTTGTGTTCCACAAAGAAATCTGAAGATTGATATGGCTTTATCCAACATCTGGGAACGGAAAAGTCTGGCTTCTGGACTCTCCATGAGGGTATCACAGCCACACTTCCTGCAGCCCAGGATAACACTGCCATCACAAGGCCACTACTTACCCCCGAGCAAGAGCATTCTTTGCCCCCCCCCCCCCTTCTGAAGCTCAGTCACTCTAAAAAAAAAAAAATCAGGAAAATGGCACATGAGGGAGGGAACTAACTTGGTGGTGAGAATATTTGGCAAAAAAAGGGGGCAGAATTAAAGTTCCAGACCCAGCTCCCAGAAACGCATAAGCATTTACACTAGGCCAGCAATAAACAAAAGCAGTTCTGAGAATAGGGAAGATAAACAAAAACACACAGTACAGGATAAAACAAAGCAGTAAGGAACGTAAGTCCTCCCCTCCTTAAAACTGAGTGTCCTACCCACTAGACCAGAGGCAGTCTTGCCTTCTCCGCCCCATGGTGCACTCCATTAAGTATTCTCACTCAGGAGAGAGAAAGACTTGACTCCCCATGGGCAGAAAATCCAGGTATTTCTTACTGATTCCTTAGGCTGTCACTAGAAGAAACAGTCACCTATTTTAAGCAGACTGGATCAACTTCAGAGTGTTTCCTTATGTGGCCAATAAAATGGAGACTGAAAGAAAGAAAGAAATACAGACCAGGCAGACTGGACCTTCTGCTGCACGTCCTTCACATGCACCACTTTCTCTCCATAGGAAATTGGGGCAAAATCATTCCCCGCCCTGCCAGACACGCAAAATGTCATTGAGTCATGACCTCAACATGATGTTTTCAAAGTGACTGGGCTTTCTCAAGAGTGACTGAGATTCAATTTTGAAATGAAAAACATTTTGGATATCATGTAAAGTGGGTAGGCAGGACGTAAAGCTTTTGAACAGAGGCTTGAAAATGTCTTCCATTTTCTAGATTTAAAGGCACATACTATAAGTGTGCTTAATGACAGAAGTCAAAACAAAATACAAAATGGCCACAGAGAATCAGATTAAAGATCCAACTAGCCCACTCCCTTCTCTGACAATGGCCAGCAGTGACTTAGGGCTAGCTACAGAGCAATATAGTGGTATTTCTTCATTACAGCCTCCCAACTTATAGTCATCTGTGGTTTAAAAGCTTCCTGAGTCAAAAAATCATGCCTGTATTTTCTATATACCATGACAGGCTTCTCTCTTGTGAGTATGCATGATTAAATTTTGAACCCATTTATATTTTTTAGTCTCACTACCTTGTGACAATGAGTTCTAAAATTTAGTTTTGTGCTGACTTTTCATTTTAGTTTCCAGAGAGTTCTCATTACTAGCAATAATTAATATTGTTCACCATTCATCTTCCCCGTGTCACCTGTGACTGTACAGATTTTTGCTCTACCTCAGACGCCTCTCCTTCGCCACAGAGAGTCCTAATTTCTCTCCATACAGAAGGACTTCCATAGCTTTGATCATGTATGTCACACTTCATATTTTCATTACGTCCTTTCCGAGATGGACATATCATAGCTGCATGCAGAATTAGACACATACATTTACTGTGTTTGTACAGCAGCATAGTACTTTTTGTTTTGCTATTTATTTCTTTCCTGATAACTTCTGAAGATATGTGGGTCTTCAACCACCACTGAATACAGAGATGGTGTTTTCAAACAGTTATCCACAAGGACACTACAGTTGGGGGGGTTTTCTGCACAATGTACCTAATTTTAAGACCACAACTGCATGTCTGCTAGAGTTGCATTTTTCACTAGACGCTCTATTCTTCATTTATTGATTTTCAATTTCATCTGCTGTTCCATGACCCAATCAGTATCATGAGATCCTTATCAACTCTTCAGTCATTTTTTTGCTACTATCGTTCTGAGGACCTAAGCACCAAACTGTCACCTCGGTATTTCCCCACTTTCAATGGCATTTACAAGTAGATCAAAAAATCACAGGTCCCTGTGGGACTTGACTGGTAACTCTCCTCCATATCTCTAATAAATTATCATTTATTTCTTCTTTTTGTGTCCCCTCCTCCCCTTTTCACCCATTAGTGATGTATAAAACAATTTTTCTCCTATGACAATTTAGTTTAAGAAGCTTTGGTGAGGACTTTCATTCAGTTATATATATATTTTAATTCAAGTATTTCATATTTTATCTCATTCCCCTCCTCCAAAGATTTAAAAGTAAAAAAGACTTAAATACCAATAGCCGGTGATTTTTTTAAGAAAATCTTTCTTTCATTAGTGACAAGATATCTCTGAAAGCATGCAGTACTACATGAAGATTTAACACACAGGAGATTTACTGTGATAAAAATGAAACAATAAAACTAGCTTATCAGCAAAAGAACCCAACAATCCTTGCATTGTTACCTCTTTACAGTCTTTTACAATTGGCTGCATCATGGTAAGGTCCTGATGACTGCCACCCATAGCACTACTTGTACTCTTGTTTCTTGCATGCCCTTTTTTAAAAGGTGTTTTTCCACTAGACTGAAGCTCTTTAGTTGGAGATGTCGGTGAAGTAGACAGTACCAGTGTTTTCAATGCTGCTACTTCTGCCTGAAGGACATCGATCTTGAAAATAAAAATATAAAGTCATTAACAGACCATATCATGTTAGGGCATGAATATGTTAAATCCTTCAACAATTTCCGGTTATCTTCATTCAGATCAAGACTTGTTTTTCCAGCAGTACTAGCACACATCCCTATGCAATTGCACGCTGTAGTAAGACTGGTTTCCTAGGCACCTGGCTAGCTATCCAAGAACGCTGTTGAAACGCCAGTTGTGCATCCACAGATGTTAGCTAATACATCAAGGCAACATGGAACAATTTAGTATATATTTTAAAAATGTATACATGCAAGGCTCATTTTTACGTCTTTATCATTCACACTTTAGATTCAAAGACACGTGAAAAGACAAAGCAAGGAAGTTCAAAAAAACCCCTCACCTTTCCCTGTGCTTCTTTTAACTGTTTTTCTGCTGCAGCTTGTTTGACATTAGCTTCTTTAACCATTTTGTGTGCTTCCTATAAAAAATATTTACATAGTGTAAATACAAGTTTAAAAGATTCACTTAAAAAACTAAGGAGTATATCCTACTCCTTTGCTTCATGGATATTACTTGTGATTAATAAGTTGTGCAACAATCCACTGGAATTAGATAGTTATGTACCCCCAAAATACCTACAAATGTATCAATTTGAATTCATCATTGGGCCAATAAGTTCCTTTTCCTTGGGCTGAGCCCAGATTCAGAAAATGAGCAACTCCACCCATTCACAGCTAACCCACCTCCGGCAGAAACAATACCTGTCAGGAATGCCAGGCTCCAGTCATGCTTCAGTGGCTTCCAGTTGAAGTTCCTTGACCCCCCAAGAGAAAGACTCAAGCCAGTAGCGACAAAAGCAACATGGGCACAACAGCACATTCAAAAGAACTGCTCCCTTCTTCTGGCCAGAATAGCCAGTTTTAGTCAACTGTAAATTTCTGCATGAAGAAACTGGTCAAATGACTGTGAAGCCTGCATTCTTACCATCAATAACACAGGCAAAGTAAAAGCTAAAAGTAATTTATGGATTAATATGCATTTCTTAAACAGAACAGAAAAGGAAATACTAAAAATAATCCAGGTAAGCAAGCAAATCAAAAAGAAAGTGTAAAAGGCCCAGGAATTTTTTTTTTAAACATCCTTTTACCTCATACCTCTAAGCCTTCTGCCTGCAGAATGTATTTGTCTAGGCCCTGATCCAGCAATTTGCTGCCTACGATCAAATTACTATTCTTTCTTAGCATTTACTGAAGGCAACACAAACTGAAGGATCAGGGCCACTGACTAAATTACTTGGGATAGGGATCCTTCTTATATCTGTAAAGCGCCTAGCACATATCTGGACGCTATATAAATAAAACAAAATTTAATACATCACCATACCAAAAGATCTGGCTCCCACTGGCATACAACACAACTGTATAATATGGGTTTGTAAGTCTCTTAAATAACAACAGACACATGCAGGAATGTGAAGATACACATTTATACAATGTGCACAGATACATTTAACACTGACCATGCAGTTTCCGTCTAGGGATGCACCTTTGAAAGCAAAGCATGTTACATTCCCAACACTAACAGTGCAATCATGTAACATATACACCCAGCTGTGCAAAGCAGGTCTTGATCCTCCATTGGGATACATTAATATAAGCTCCAGCACCCGTTTATACAGTTACTGCAATTAGTAGGATTCAGAATAGAACATGAATCCAAGGGCTGTAGATCCCAGTGCAAAATCAAGACACTACAATGATGCCTTTCATTAGAGGCTCTTAGCAAAATCAAATGATAAAAGAAAATTCAAGTGACATGCCCATAACAGTTGGGGGTTATGAATAATTAAAACTCATTAAACAATCATTACTAATGTGTTATATTTCAAATGTAGCATTAACAGATTAAGTGATGGATTGCTCTAAGTTATGAAGTGTCATTAATATAAAATTTCATGGGCAATTTTATTTTTATTCTTACACACTTAAGATACCTGTCCAAGATTTTCTTCACCAGTTTCCTCCCACCAACATACACACATATTATGCTAAAAAGTATCTTTCCAGACTTTATTTATTGCCCACACTCCAAAGTTACTTAGCTTTAAGTAACTTTGCCCTACTGGGATGATGAAATAAGATGTGTAGCCAACCCACAGAGCAGTTTGTAATTTGATTTTGAATGTTAATATTATTCAGTTTCTGATAGCACTTCTATACCAACACAATATCATAGGTTTAAATACTCTTTCTAAAACATACTTAATGTTATATCTTTATGCATATACTGAAAATCAGTACTTATAATACTGTAAATGTATAGAGCATCCCTGCATTATGAAATTTATTCTGACAGTTGTGTGTATCACAATTTAGCCTCCAGGCATTCCGTGATAAAATGGCAACTGATCCTGCTTCTAGGATGGATTTCAGATTTTTTTCAGATGTGGTGCAAGATCACAAACTTTGCTGGCACCACTGCCCTCTTCTCAAATGAAAAGGTCCCACTCAAAGTTCAGGCTTCTCACTTTGCAGCCATGTCCAACCCGGTGCATTACTCAAAGTTTCATGCTTCTTTTCAAGTCTGTGGGAATAACATGCTGCCAGGCCCCAAATTCAAAAGCTGAAAGCATGAAGTGTGCTGCCTCCATTAATCTCGAACTATCTTATTTTGTATTTAGTCACCATGGCAACCCCAAATTTAGCTCTTTCTAGATAGTCTTGTTGACAGACAGAGAAGCTGTCTCAGAATAGTTATGCCAAAAAAATAAGCTTAGATAGTTTTAAGTTTCCTGATACATTGTCCTTATTTTCTTCATTTTGTATCTAAGCAGATTGACAAGCTCAGCAAGGTCTCTTTCATCTAAAACAATCTACTGCTTGCTCTTAAGCCTCTAGTTCAACACACACTGGTCTTGAGCTTTGTAAGCTTATTGCAGAAAAATTCAGCATACAATACACTGATTCTACATAACACATCTGGCTCGGCCTCCTTTAAGTATATCACATCGAAGACTCCAACAAACCTCAAACAGACTAGCTGTAAGTTCTTCCAATTCCTGTCCAAGTTGATCTCGCACTTTAGAAAGCCTTTCACATTCTTCATCTTTTAACTTCAGCTCCTATGGAAAATTGAAAGTTATTTATTCTGACTTAGAGTAATAATTTGGCCTTTTAAAGCTAATACTACGGGGGGGGGAATATATATATATATATATATATATATATCAGAGGAACATATACAACCTTTGCTAAACAAAGCCTTTCAAAACATTAATCTTAATACTAGAAGCAATAAAATTAATGCTGCACATACATAGCTATTCCTGCTATACAGCAACCTACCAGGCCAATCTAAAGCATCTCTAACCTAAATATCAGAATTTCCATAATACTCTGAAGCATAAGCAGCTTTTTCTGCTTGAAGTATAGAAGACTAGTCACTTAAAATATGGATCAAATTAAATATTGAAACAGGCAGAATAATACTGCTATTACTGTTTGCCCATTCCTTAACATACACTTAAAGTAATTCTTAAGTACTTATTCTTAAAAAAAAAAAAAGTTTCTTTCAAAAATAGCTTTTGTCTCAGGTTTACTCACAGAATCTTAAAATATATTTTACTATAAATATTTCATCTCTCACAAGTCTCCTTACAACTAATACAATTCCAAAATTATACTCCAGTTATATCCTTACTCTTGTTTATGCAGTGATTAAAAAAAAAAAAAAAAAAAAATCAAATGAAAGCAGTTTAATGAAATTCAAAATATGTTACTTGTCTTCAGTATCACTAGAACATGGTTAGAGGAAGCCTGGCCATATCACTGGTACAGTATGACCTCAATACAGATTTAGCAGTATAAAGGTTACCCATGCCCAAGCTTATCAGGGTTTTCCCAATTCTGAGAAAAAAGTGGGACATTTTTGCAGGGAAGTACAAAAAGTTTAACAGGAAATTTGAAAGAAGAGTTACTCTACCCTTTCCCATCCATTAAACCCTGAAATTTCTTGTAAGAGAGAGAGAAGGATGGAGAGGGAGGGGGAAAAAAAAAACAGTATATAGCCAACTTCTAAGCATTTTTGGACATAACTCCCCTTCCATCCCCCGCCCTGTCTAGTTCTTCCTTCTTTTCCTTTCCCCCCACCAAGCTAGCTATGACACTACCACCACTCCTGAAACGCAAGACTCAAAGCCACAAGTCCGTCACTGACACGTTAGAGAACTCATACACACACTAGCAATAACTTGCTTCAAAAACCTCCAGAAGCTCGTTAAGAACCTACCTGCCTTCAGAAAACTCTGGGAGACCAGTCACTACAAAGTCATAAAACCAAAGGTCAAAAATCTCAGCTTCCTGCATGTTTCTGGAAGGTAATTAGCATTTCTCCCCAAATCTTCATGACTGAGTAACCTTTTATGCAACTATACCGAAAATTACGTTTTGCCTTGTAGCATGGTGATATGAGGTCTTGCTCTCGATTTCTGCAGCAAGATTGGCAATAGATTTTCCTCTAAGATGAAGGGTCTTATTAGACTTCAGCTCCTAGATTTGACAAGTGTTTAAGGACTGCTCTAGACTTATGTAATATTAAAAGCATTTGTCTTTTTTTTTCCATTTGGTTTTAACTTTGGACGTTTTGACTGATTTTTATTCTAGTTGTTTTCCATTTTGATCTTTTAATTTCCATATGCAGCCTTTTAACTATTTTGAAAGGCACCATTTAAACGATGGTGCTTTTTCCACAGTATTTCCTCAAATAGTACTCAACTCCTACCTACTATTCCCTGTTCTGTACACAACTAGCTATTCTCCCCCCAAACACACCCTACAAAAAAGGTAATAAAATACAAAGAAAATAGAATACAGAAAGCCAAAGAGAAAGAGAGAGATACTGGAGAGGAAGAAATAAAGTTAAAGAAAAAAGGAGAGAACAAAATTTAATGTTTTTGTTTAAAATCTTTGTAAGTTTAAAATGTGTTTTCCATGTAAAATACAGTTCTTAATATGGAAATGAAAAATTCTGATGCAATGTGCTTAAAATTTAAGTTTTGTGTGTTCCTACATATGTGGAGAACATGTCAGCACCTTAATTTGTCAGTTTATTCCACTGGTTTGTAAAGGAAATGCTACATACATCACTACATCTTAAAAAGAAGCTATATTAATATTCAGGTCAAGACCTATCAAACTCGCATAGAAGGTAAAACTACCCTGGCTCACTTTGAGCTACACTGTCAATAGTCTGTTTTAGGTAAGGTTGTTAGTTTCACTTCTAAGCGGGAAGATTAAGAGGTTTTAGATTAAGTTTAGGCAGCGAAGTAAAACTACTTAATGAAAACAAAGAGAAGACAACACCATGCAGTCTACTGCTCAGGGCTGCTTAGCTATATTTGTCAAATATCGGGCAAGTTTCCACAACATGATTCAGAAGGAGCATAATATAACACATTATTTTGTGAAGCAAGTTTAATAGCTTGGGTTGATGTTTTTTAAGCAGGGAAGAAACACAGAGTGCCCAAAGCAGAAGCTTATCAGTTATTGAAGCCATTACTGCTGCCTGTGTCTTAAAGCTGTTACTGAACACCTTCCAGCCATACACAACACAGAAGCAGAACAGGCAACTGGGTACGCTTGGCTAACCATCCATGCTGCAGTCTTTCCCATGTGACTATTTTGAAAAAGTAGTTATATGGAGCAGGTGAACTATTATTAAGCAGAACACACACAAATACTGAAATAGGCAATTAATTTTTTAACTTGCATGGGAAAAAAAAGTTGAAAAAATATTCTTATATCAAATAGTCATATTACTGCTCACTTTACTTTGATCTTCATGAACAGAACATGGGGTGGGTCTTTAGAAAGAACTAGTGAGATAACAAATGCAAATTACTGCTTCAAAGCAATTCATGTTCTAAATTCTAGAAAGAGAATCATCCTGGATCTAGTTTAGCAATTTAAACAAGTTATAACTAGAAGCAGAAGATTCAGAAAACAGCAGAAGTTCTCTAGAGAAATTATCTAAAACCAGAACAGCAGGATACTGATGAAATCCAAAATTGTCCAAAAAAAGTTATATCTATATTAGAATACACTTAAATTTGACAGGCCTTCATTCAACACACAAGATAGATAAGCTACATTAAAAGTTATTCTGTTGCAACCACATTTACAAAGATATTTAATGTAACTAAGCCCAGAAAATACTCTTATCTCTGAGAAGATTATCATAAACTATTAAATTATAGCCTTACAGAGCAGGTGAAGATGCTTGTCTTGCTTGCACATAGTCTTCTACTTGCTTGAGAGAATTTCTATGCTTGTTATATATTGCAACACCATAAGTCAACAGAGGTGTTCAAACTGAAGTTTTCCATCATTCAAAGATGGCAATGAACTGCTAAAACACCTCTGGAGAACCCATCTTCAACAGCCGCAATGCTGTTACACACAATTCAACCGTAATTTGTTTTAGAAAAGCTTGAAAGTAACTCTTCAGCAGAGTTCTGGGATGGTACATTATTCAGGAGCATCCTCATTTTTATTCTCAGTTAACTCGAAAGCAAGTGACAAAAAATTTAAGAATGCTGAATATTCTTCTACAGTACTATTGGAACTGATGGGCAGTTACTGTGAATCCAATTATTCTATTAAACCCTCATCATGTAATATCAAGACCTGAGGACAAGAGATCAGATTGGAGAATATGGTTTTGTTTCTGAGATGAAGAATGCATAAAGAAACCATAGCCTTTGAAACAAAATCCAGAATATCTGAGTATCAGATTCAACAAAACTACATTGAATTTTACAATACCGTGTTTATACTGTTACCTGTTTCACAACAGGCACTAAAACAGTATGGAAAAGCCCCTGGATTTCACTCTAGTAGGAAAATATTCATAATTCCTATTCCTGGTATAAAAATCAAAGATATTGTTTCACTTGTTGACAGCCAGCCTACAGGTTCTACTCTAAAGACGGTAGGAAGTATGGAACTCTTTGTTCTCAAACTGAATGAAGTATTTCCAACCATAGTCTCTGGTAGACTGCTCTTTCCTCAGACACAGGGGCTAACCATCAGTGACAGCTGATATTTTTTAAGACCCCAAGAGAAAAACATATCACAATGGAAAACAGTTTCCCTCTCTGCAGTCATGGATGTCACCATTACGTTGACCATCAGATCAATGAAGAAATAATTTAACAGCTAAAAATTCAAGGGAAACATTACCATGAACTGCCACTGCTCATATATTACCAAAACAAACTATCTAGAACACATGCAATGTGCCAGTTGCTTACTGTGAAAAGCAAAAAAGGTATTCCCTTGAAAGGGCTCTACTAAACTTACACATCAAGAAATACCACGTCTCAAAATACCAACGCTATCCTCTGAGACATTACCTCAGTGTGCTTGACTTACCTTCAGTAACCACTGTGTCACAGCTCAATCCAAGCATGGTAGAAAAATTACTACGTAAATGCACAGAGACATAAGGAGATGAGGTCTTAAGCATAATTGCTAAGCCTCAACACCTTCTCAACTTTCCTGATGCTGCCTTAAAAAGCGTAACAAAACAAGGAGGAAGGTTCAGATCATTTAAAGAAAGGGCTCTTCAGCTCCACTATTTAAGAAGTGAAAAATCTATGTCAATTTCAATTTTTAATTTTTAAGAGGACATTTTTCACACAATAATATGTCAATACTGCCCTGATGTTATCTCTGACCTTTCTCCAAATCTTATGATATGATTTGGTGTTGCAAGTCAACTAGTTTGAAGTAGAGAGTATATTTCCTCTCACCAAGACACAAAGAAATCTTTGGAAGGTTTACACACACATGCACACACCAATTTTGCCAGTGATGCTGTTTGTTTTGAGCAGTAAAGTTTGAAGTCTTAAAAAAATACATGGTATACACAAGGCAAAAAAGCTTTTTTCTGTTTCTGCGTATTTTGTTCAAGAACCATGCTTATATGCATGGCATGTAGTGTTTTTACATTTATTCTCTAATATAAAAAATGAGAGATATTAGAGAAAAGTTCCATTCAAAAAAGCAGAGACATGAAAAAAACAATTAGGTAATGAATCCCTAAGCTTCAGAATTCCTATTTCTTTTCTAGTTTCCCTTCCAAACACAACTGCAACAAATTATAATCAGTATGTCTAATGCATATTACAACAGCCTACAGTTTGGGTAAGAAATTTGGAACAAATGAAAAAGGCAAGATACCAGATTTGTTTATTTTGTTCACTCTGGGGATGTCTGTAAGCTTTCAAGGCTCAATGAGCCCACAAAAATTCAAGTGCAAATTGTAATTCTCATTTTTCTCACAGCTCCTAACAAATCTCAGAAATTGAGGAATGTACAGAGTTACAAAAAAAGTTTTAAAAGAGTTAAAAAAACAACTAGCTAAACACAGGCACCATGTATGGATTACATTTCTGCAGATTTTTAAACTGAATACTCATTTGAACATAGGTATATATTTGGAAATAAGTGTTTCAAGACTGCATGGCGTACATCAGTACTGCAGAATGGACGCACCCCTATATGAACAGCCAAGACTTTCGGGAGAAAGTAATCAGATGCATTTTTAGGAAGTGATGACTGAGGGATACAAAAAGCTAGCTCTTATACAGGAAGTGGAAGAAAGATGATATTATGGAAGGAGCAGTGTGTATTACTGTACAGTCTGTAAATACTTCTGTTATGACTGTGTTACTGAACAATTCTGAAAGAGCGAAAATTCAAGAAGACAGGCAAAAAAGTTATCCATCCAGTATAACACTGATGAGAAACAATCAAATGGGCTGAGAATTAACAAAGACTTTGAAATCAACATTCAAATTAGAGCTGAATTACTTTTGTTAGGAACATCCAAAGCATTTGAAAATACATAATACAGTATGTTCAAACAGCTTTAATGCCTTTTCCTGAAAAACTACCTTAACAAAGCATGAGCTATGAACTAGACATAATCACCCACACAAGTTTCAGAATAAAACAGGAAACATTTCTGGTTTTAAGAGACAAGTGAGTATACAATAGAATAAAATTTTCTTTTATTCAAAGGAGAAGTGTAACAGATCTAAGCTGAAGTTTGTTAACTGTACTTTTATATATCTTCTACAGCTGGAGAGCTTTTCTGAAGTTTAAACTTTAATTTGTTCTTGCTTTCTAAGGTTCCAAGTTTAACTGCTAGAATTACATATTCACATGCAAGGCCCACAAACTTAGCTCTGCTGAGCGTCCTGTCTCTGGTGAAATGCTAACCAGATAAACACCTTACAGAAGGAAGCAACTACTCAGTGATAAAATATCAACAGAAGTGATATCAGAATCCATATTTAAGATGTACATTAATAAGGGCATACACAACTATAACAGAAGTGATGACAACATTCAACAGGGAGAGGTAACAAGCACAGAAGAAAACAAGTTCAACCATAAGATAGGGTGAGCTTAAATCTACACAAACAGGGAATAATGTAGAGAGAGGAAAGGGCACAAATACAGACAGCATAAAATCTACGAGGAATTTTAAGCATAGAAGAATGTTAACACAATAAATAATGGTTTTGTATTTATATAGCACCTTCCATCCAAACAAGTTAAAGCGCTTTACAAATATTAATGAACTGAGTCACAGTGTCTTTAAAGGTAAGCATATTCAATCTGAAGAGTGGTATAATAGTACTCCAAAGAACACCAGTGACATCTTTATTGCTTCTTTCACATACAGGCATCCCTATGATACGTCACAAGTACCTGTGTTCTAAAACATTTCAATATTCCATGACACACACTACACTTTCATAGTGTAGGGGAGAGAAGACTCAAGAGGTACGTAATCAGTGTCTATAAATACTTATAAAGTAATAATGGAATGACAGAAAATTATTCCTATTCTTAAATGTCAGAATGAAGGAATGGCCTACTTTTTAAAGAAAAAGCAAGTTTAACCACATATTGCAGCAAAAGCTTTCCATAGTAAGTAGCAGGAGCAGTAGAAAAAGAAACTATCAAGGGATATTTCTTAGACATTTGCACTGCAAACACTCAGAATAACTTTACATAAAATAACTACATTGTAATAATTCTATAATAAATGAGTAGACTCAGACTGCACCTTCCAGGCCATCTATCATTCTGTAATACTAGAAGCACTTTGAAGAAACAAACAGCAGGAGAATACAAGACAACAAGCCTTACCCTCTGAGCTTTTGCAAGTTCTTCTTTCAATCTTTCATAGCCCTTTTCTCTTACTTCCAGTACAGATGGGCTCCGTAAGTGAGATAAACTGTCTGTACTCAACCCAAAAATATCTTCGTTTCCTTCAGCAACATCTGCTACTGTAGCACCCTGCAAAAACTCTCTCTCTGCATTATTGCTTTCCTTTCTGGAATTACTGTGATTGAATGACCCACCCTGGAGTCCAGAGGTAGAACAAAGTACTGCGTCGGTAACATTGATGCTGTAAAGAAAGTGATATTTCTTTATTTAAAGAATATATTAAGAAGAAATATTTTAGAAATGGCATTAATGGTGTTGAATGTACTGTTACAAACAGTTTAATGTTATACATTATAAATATATTTAAATTATTTCTCTA
This sequence comes from Apteryx rowi, assembly GCF_003343035.1. Lineage (NCBI taxonomy): Eukaryota > Metazoa > Chordata > Aves > Apterygiformes > Apterygidae > Apteryx > Apteryx rowi. Next base: position 1,433,357 of record NW_020448141.1, read on the forward strand.
GTAAAAGAAGCAGTTTATATGTAACATCATCATCATTTTAAATAAAAAGATGCACACAACTTACCTGACACCTGAGACTTCCCCACAATTCAGGTGTCTGGGAGATGAGTAAACAGGTTGTGTGGGAAGGTCAGAAACATTTAATGCATTGGGCTGGATTGGTGCGGAGGACACAACAGAAGGATGTGGTCGATAGATAACGCTGGGTGAGGTAGTTTGTTCCTGAGTCCCTGACTCATTTACTCCGAGAAGATCTGGCGTAGTAGGTGAAGCGAGGTTCACTTCATGAAAGCCTTCCAAGGGGTCACTGGCCATAATAAAAGCCTCATCATATGTAACCCTGAATTAAATAATCACATTATCAGAATGCAAACAGAATATATTTAATTACATCTGATAATTATTTGAATAAAAAAAATACACAAACGCAATTAGAATATTTCATGATATAATGGAAAATGTAGACTAATCTTGCAAAAGTATCAACTTCAGCCACCAATAATATGTTTTTTTCCCCACACTTTGGACTGATGAATTCAGAAGGTCTTATAGTAGACTCCACATCTAAATAGGGTAGTGAAATCAAGGATATGCTCTGTATTATAAACAAAGTCATCTTCAATACAGTCTAGAGCTGTTTTGCATGAAAACACAAATATGCTATATTCATGAAAGAGGGGGAGACCTGGAAAACCATGGGGGGGACCTTTTTTTTTTTTTTAAACCCAAAGCTTCTATTTTAATCTCAATGAAACAGAAATAAAAGGGAACAGAAATACTCACTTTCTAGAGACAGAAATCAATGTACTTTTAAATAAGTTACAGTCCATAGCATTTTTTGGTTAAATTATGTCTGATATTGTAACAGTTCACTGAAGTGACAGAACTAGTCAATAAGGCTTCTCATGAAGCATGACGAGGCAAGCAAAAAAAAAAATTACAATTGTGTATTTAATGAATATCATACCAAAAATGAATTCACTGTACATAATAAAGGTAAAAGTGTACTATGAATTGGCTGTTTAACTGGTATTATCTTTTATTTATATTTTTATTCCATATGCCTATCACAAGGTGTTAATTCATGATTCTTAATCAAGATCAATAGAAAACAGGTACACCACATCAATTTTACAAGCCCCAACAGAGACAAGTAAGCTGTTTTTCAGCAGTTTATCAGAAGTTACAATATCTTTGCATTATTCAAGACAATAAATTGGAAGTAGGTTGGAGAAACTTGCAAAGAAATTACTTCACAGTGGTTAATCACTGCAAAAATATCTTGCATGTTTTACAAATAAAGAACAGATAAAATTAAGGCTTCACAAAGGTGCATAACATGGAAAAGAACCGTAGCATCTAAATGTCAGAATGCATTGCATTTTACAAAGAAATCTACTTGGACGTTACAACTAAAAAAAAAAAAAAAAAAAAAGAGAGAGAGAGAGAAACAAAGGATGAAGAAGAAGAGATCTAGGAAAATTATGTTCATAACCACAAAGAGATGATAGTATCTGCTTACTATTGTATGTATGTCCAGCTCATTAGCTATTTCTTAAAACACAGGGAAAATGTTAATGGAAATCTAAAATTGGACTATGTAGTAATCTTAACTATTTCAATGCTTTTTGAATATGTTAAACTCGAAGAACACTGCCCAAAACTGTTTTCTATCTCAAGTTCTGCACTAATACTGAGTATGTAAACATCAAAAATTACAGTGCTAAACAAGTTGTTTTATCACATTATCAGGTACATTTGGAAAGAAAGGTAGAAGTTACTTTGGACAGCAAGATGAGTTATTTACCATTTCTCTTGTTAATTGTCCCCTTCCCCCCCCCCCACAAAAAACCCATCAACATCTAGGGAACTGCCCAGACTTGAAAAACAATAATGACCTTGCATGGACAAAAAGGGACGTCAATATATTTTTCTATTATTTGCAGAAATCTGTTCTATTTTGAACTATCAACACCAGTTGCACAAACTTAATTTACAAAGAAAACACTGCCATAGTTTGTGCTCTAGAGCTTTTCTATTGTAACACAAATACGAACAGCTTATTTTCAAGTTTCATTTAAGTAAGTCTGACAAATAATCTTGCTTGCTTTCCCTATAGACCTTCTTAACTATCACAAACATTCTAACTATATGCACTGCTTGATGATAAAGCCTGTTGAGCCAAGAGATTAAAATGAAGGGGCTGCCAAAGCTACAGGCCGTTTCTTTAAGGTTAAATGTCAACTATGCTTTCAGCTCTACAGTGCAACTCTTACATGTTACTGTTTAACATTTAATAAGCTAAAAAGTTGCCAGCCTTGAAAAAAAATATTTCAGAACCATCCCTTTTAAGTTCATCAGCCCAGCTGAAAACATCCATATCACCAGTCTCAAAGTCAGGCTCAAATCTACATAAGTGCCTTCACTTTCAATGTCCCCACCACTCTTTTCCACCACCAAAGCCATTCCCAATACTACTATGTTGGCAACAATGCTCTTCACATTCCTGGTTCTCCTTTGAAATTCAGTCTGCATAACTAACAGAAGATGTGGGAAGATTCAGGCTTCTGCACAGGTTGCCTTCTCTATGGCAGCAGCAACTAGGAAATTGCACCAAAAATAGCAGAACAGAAGCAAAGGAGGAGCACGTAGCTGAGACAGTAAAGTGGAAACAACTTTTCTGCCAGTTATTCCTCTGCACATGAACAATGGTTCATGTTGCCTAGTTTACATTTCAAACTTGAAAGATGCTTTGCTAGTTCCATCAAAAACTCATGATCTGTCTTGCTTAATTTTTGGTAGTGGCACCATAGCTATTTAGCATCATTACCACCATTGGTTCTTTAGAGTTGCATGCCCCATTGGGCTGAAATTTTCTAAGGTTCTCCCCCAGTTTGATTTTTAATAAATATTATTTAGTCATCTCTAAGAAAAATGGCTCATGAAAAACTGCTTTGTCAGTTCTAATGAGTTCTCAGTATTTCTGTACAAATCTTAGGACTTTAATGTTTGGAGCAAATACATTAAGTATATCATGTAGACAACAAACTCAAAGATCTGCCATTTTTTATCCTTACGACAATTTATGCAAATTCAGCCTCATTATGAAGTGCAGAAAGTCACACTGTCTCATGCAAAGAAAAACTTTTTAGAAGCCTGCTTACTATTTTGTAAGTGTTCAAGTCCTTTTCTACCCCCACCACAACTATCACATCAATCTAAGATAAATAAGGTAGTATGTTTATCAAAAAATTCTGTCCTATCTATATGATCCTACTCCTATGAGAAATATTCCACCTTCCTACCGCTTTTCCACAAAACCTGCCTATATCCTGTAGTGTACTTAATAGTCATAAAAAGACAAAAAAAATTACAGAACTTTTTTATTTACAGACTAGCACTCTGCTTATACATCAAGTATTAGTCTCAGTTGAAACAGACAAGACAGATGTATATTATTAGTAAGTAAATCCATGCATGCCTTGCCCATTATTAAAAAGCAACCTCATTCTTACACAGTAAAAAAGTTATACAAATTATTTCTGGAAGAGCAGGAAATAAGATCCCTCAGCTATACTTTTTCCAGAATCTGTCAAATGGGCACTCTTAAGCATACCATCTGTGTAAAACACTTTCCATTCACAACTTTTTTCTTTCCTAGAGTCGCTTCTCACTCAGCAGTGAACACGCAGAAGTTGGATACATCACCAATACAAGACAAAGAAGTCCATATCAAATATCTCACTTTCAAGACTGATGAAAACCAGAACATTGCTACAAAATTGTTAGCTAATGTTATGCATTAACGCAAACATACATGCAAAAAACTAAGCTATCTTAAAAGTAAAAGTGCTCTTTTGGGAAAAGAGCTCTTGAGAAATGGTAAACAAAAAAGCCACTAAACTTCAGTGTTATTAAAGATTATAGGTTTGTTTCAAGGCTTTTTTGGGTTCATATTATTGGCTGGGAGGCAGCAATGAACAGCCCTGCTGTGAAGGAACATTAAACGCATGGTAAGCGGAGAAGGAGTTTTACTAGGAGCCATGCTGACAGTGTGTAAAAAACTACACTGTTGACACAGCACTCTTTAGTAGTCTAAATTCTGCTACTGTGAACAAAAGCTGATACTCTGACATATTTCAAGGCAGCTAGCTGTTATTAAATAAACAAAATCATGAATTATCTTAATACTTGTTATATCATATTAATATAGAGTGAAAATCTGGAATAGCATTAGTGCCCAGCAAATATATGATTATTTTTGTTTTAGATGATAGGATGCAATTTGGATGACATACAATATTCAATATTGTAATAATCCAGTATGAAACAAATTAATTTCCTTATATTTTCATCTGAAAAGAATGTAAATTTGGTGGAGGTTGTCAAAACATCGCACCTTTTTATTACCTCTCCACTATCATACTTGCAGTGCTAATTACCCAATTAATTTCTTGAGGAAGCTATGTGTACACCTTGTTTTATCTAATATTAAAGTGTACTACAAATAAATCAGTTGAAGGTCAGTTTGATATATCTCCGTAGATATATCAAACTGTAGCTTCTAATAGGAAGCTAAAACTGAACATTTTCAACAGTAGTCAAATGAAAATGCTTGATCTGGTTTGCCTGTTGTTACTGTAAGAGTAGCTCAGCTACTTGTCTGAATCAAAGTAGTTAAAATGCTCCCTGAAAACCAATAATTGTATTGTGGGTTATTTCTTTTTGAAACAAAAGCATTATCTAAAACTGTCTACTACAAGCTCTGGAATCTTTCACAGGTTGTTCAAAGTTGTCATGTTCAGCCTGTCTTGTATTTAAAAGCAGTTTCCTTGGTTAACACTAATAGTTCATTTATTAAACACCATCACCAAAAATTTCACACTTCAAAATTTCAGTTTTCACTTTAATAGTCAAGAGCATGATACAACAGAACTGTTATCTGCTCAAGTGAAAAAAAAATCTGAAAAAAGTTATTATTTCTAAACATTCTGATGAAAGATAATTTTAGTTAACATTTAAAAAAAAGCACATATCATGTTTTAATTAGCTATAGTGTTTTAATCTTCACATAGCAGGTCTTTCAAAAAAGTAATAAAGTCTCAAGGACTTCATTTATTAGACTCCAAAGCCTGCTTTTATTGAATTTTTTTTTTCAGGGTAGGAGAGTAGACTTTGCACCGATTCTTCAAAAGGACTGACATTAGCCCTCCACTACGCTTGCATTCTTTTCAATAGGTTTAAAATAAATTAAAAAAAAAGTTTCGAAAGATTTTGCATTATGCAACCTGGAAATTAATATGCTTTAAGTCCTAAAGAACTGAGTAGGGCAGGCTGTTCTGTATGCTAGCAGACTAAGAAATAACTCTTAAAGAGGCAGTCCAATTAAGTACAGCCACTCTATAACTATACACATCAGATGTAAGCAGGCATTTTTCATACGAAGTTTAGAAAATATTGCTGTAAAGCTTATGAGGACATTAAATTAAGGTTTAAAACACCAGTTATAAGTCACCCCTATTCAGTATGGACGAAAAGAAGTTTGGAGGGGTTTTTCTTCAGGGCTAAACAGTGTTTTAAATTTAAGTTTAAAGACTCATTAGCCACAAAATTCAAGCAAGTTTAAACACTTATCGATGCTAGTTCATTGCACAATTACAATTCAAGATTTGGCATAGAAATTCCCTTGAGGTTTACAGAAAACAATTCAAAACTGAATTACAAGTTTGGTTCACTGCCTCCCTCCAATCTACCTTGACTCAGATTACAGCTCCCCAGATAACCTTGGAGTTCCTGTAGCCCTTGCCAATGACATAAACAATGAGATGCCAGCAGCCAAAACCTTCAAAGCGTTGCAAGCATATTTAAAGTTTTTGTTTAAGCACAACTATGCAATAGATTGTGATAAAAGTAAATTTTTCACAAGTCTGATTTATTAAGATTATATCACAAACAACTAGAGATAAAATAAGATAGCATGGCCTTTAGCTACTTCAGGGACATGGAAGAACAATTAAATTTTAAAGAAGCCATCCTTACCTTTAGGATTTTGCAATTACAATAGAACTCTCTACTTAAGGAGCCCAAACACTGAACAAATAATTTGGGGGAAAGATATGAGAGAAAAGAAGAGCACTGAAGTACTCCAGTTTTCAAATATTCTAGTTTTATTTGAGAGTGATCTTACACAACCTATTGACAGCAAAAGAAACAGTTATGAAAATCTAAGGAATTTAAGAACTAGCAAAAAAAAAGTTCAATTCAACAATAGGATTTTTTCTATCATATTTCCACTAGTTATGCCATATGAAGTTATTATGATCAGTCTTTTTTATTCTTTACTCTCATGTTAGACATCCAAAATATTTCACACTGTTTTAAAGAAACATGCAGTCTATTTGATAACAAGGTTTTATCAAGTCCATTAAAAGTATTTTTGTTTTGCTGAAGTGAAGATTAAAAAAAAATCTCATTTGAAAATGTTATTATTGGGATATCTTCAACTAGAAAAGTACAGGTGACTGCAAGTGTTGTATCTCTTGCACAAAGAGGTAGCACACATGATTTAAAGACTAATATTTATGAAGTGTTTGTGAAACCTATAAATAAACACAGTCTACAGTCCCGTGAATTGTATACCTTTTACTAGAGAAAAAAAATCAGTGCTTTGCAAGATATAATACTTGGAAATTTTAATATAAACAAACATTCAGTGAATGTTATTCAGTTCAGAAAGCCTCTCTAAACCAAGTTAATTTTACTGCAAATATTCATCTCTTTCCAGACACTGCTCTTTTTAAGGCACAGCACTGTTCCACCTTATTTTGGAAATAACTTTACAGCACCATCTCAGTTTTAAGCCTGATCATGTTGACTGACAGCATTGCAATTCTTGCCAAGACTTCAACTAAAGACCTTTTCATTTTTTACTTAACACTAAAAAGATTTAATTAATAAACTTAAATAAAAATGATTACAATTTTCATGGTTTGTGAATTTTTTTAAACCTATCTGCAAATGCATTAAGGAAGTATTTCCTTAATTTCTGAAAAAATTGATTACCATACTAAGTGTAGTTAAAGTGTCTAAAACAAATTTTAGTAAAGTTACAGTTGACAAGACTTTAAACACTGTAGTTAAAAGGCTCTTTAAAAGGCTCTTAAAAATAGAAAAACAAAATATACATTTTCTGGAAAAAATTTAAATGAATTTTAAATGAAGTCAATATAGCTATGAAGATAGCTGAAGTTTGTAATCAGAAGATTTATTTTGACTGTTTTCTTACAGAAAAATTTACCCTTTTAAATATACTGTAACAAGATGGATATTTCAGTCGCAGCTGTGAGATAGTCACATTTGTTATTTATTAAAAGCATAATGAGAATGGTAAATTATTTATCCTTCTTTGCTCACCAGGTAACATTAACCAAGCACAGCAGAAGAGTGATAGCTGAGACAGAAATACAAAAGGCCTGATTTTAACCTACCCCAGAACTCATTAAACCAATCTATAATAAAACAAAAACAACAATAAAAATATTAAAGCAACAAGGCCTAAGGTTCTACCCTAATTTTACTGAGGAAATCAAATATTTGAGCAGATGGTAGCTGCTACTACGTGCTTCTAGACTGAATAACCTTACATCCACTTCCAAAGAAAAGCTGGTAATTCACAATTACTGCTAGCCTATGGAAGACTATTTTAGCTATCTAGATTACCGTTTCTGAGATTTTCTAGAAAGGTGCCTACAAATGAACACGACGAACAAATTAAGGAATACACAGCTAAGTAAGCTATCTGCAGACAAAAAGGACAACACTTCCAAACTGATGGAAACACTGTTGCTTTTTGCCGGCAGTACTTCTGGGCCTGCGGCACCCTCAAGGATTTTGCCCCTTGGTGCGCTCCTGCTTCCAGCAGTCCCACGATCACCGCGGGACCGGCAGCGCGTACGCGCAGCGCTCCTGCGCCGCTCGCGACCAACTTGCAGCCCGCATTTCCTCTTCGTGCCTTGCTCCCTACATAATCGCCTTACGAAATGAGGGGAACGGGAAGCCCTCGCTCCTCAGCTGCTCGCGGCTCACCCCTGCGGCGGCGCGGCGCGAACCTCGACAGCGCTGGCGGACCCGGGGGCGCCGAGCGCAGCTCGCCCCAGGCCTCGGCTCAGCGCCGTCCCGCCCAGGGCAGCCGCGCCGGGACTCTCTCTCGGGACGGGACGGCACCGCCCCGCCTCTCCCGCGCAGGTGCCTAACGCTCCCCGCGGCGACCCCTCCCCCCCCCAACGGCCTCTCCGCCGTTTCGCCGCCGACCGCGGTTCAAGCCAACGGTCCCCGGCCGCGGGCGCAGAGCCCGCCGGCCGCCACCGGGGAGCCCGCCAGGTCGGCCCCGGCGCCGGCACCCG
>NW_020448141.1:1441957-1499430 GCF_003343035.1 Apteryx rowi
CAGGTGCGCGAGACCCCGCCCGCCCCCTACCGGGGGGGGCGTGATTAACCGTCCTCCAGGGCTCCTGCCCCCCGGAGCGGCCTCCTGCCCTCAGCAGGCGCGCCAGCAGCCCCTCCAAACACCTCTGAGGGACGCTCGTAGGGAGGTGCCCGCCTCAGCCGGCCCTCGGCTGGTCGCGCTGCCAGCAAACAATTCGTGTTTTCAAGGGCCAGAGGGAGGCTGGCAGGGAAGGAGGCCCAGGTGGAGCAGGCCTGCTCCCGGCTCTTCCCCTGCTCCGAGGGCTGGAGCAGATTGGTCCCTGTGTGAGCATCTGCTCCAGGCCCTCATCGCCTTCCCTCAGCTGCCAGCAGCACCAAGGGCTCTCTGGGCAGATACTCTGATGACAACACGCTCTCTGGTCATCATTTCCAGGCCCAACTCAAAAAAATATATATATACACACACACTGCACACTCACTGTTGAAACAGCATGCAGAATAAAACATCTGAGGTGCTGCATTTTGTGAGAAGGCAAACTACAAGTAGACTTGTGACTTCACAAAACATTCGTCAATACTTCCATGCCTCTGATGGTGATCTGGAGGAGAGGGTTAAAACTTCGCTTTTGTTCATGGGCATGTGAGGACAAGGTTGTCAGAGTCTGAGTATTTTGCTACCTTGAGCATCTTCAGAAAAAACACGAGGAAATTAATAGGTCTGTATTTAATTGGTATGCAGTAATAAAGTTACACAAAAATGAGAAAAATGAAATATTAACCAGATGCTTACCCAATGATTTTCATTCATGGGGCATGCATTTCTCCAGATGAGGTCCTGATCCTGTCTAATATATGTAATAATTAGAGACTGAACTATAATGCGTATGCACAGGAGTGGTGAAATAAGGCCACAAACAACTAAAAGACTGCATGCTAAAAAAAGAGCTTTGTTTTTCCAGCTCTACTAGTTTGTCCAATAAGAAGATATTACTATTACTTCTAATCTTGGCTTGCCTACATCCTTAAACCATCATTACTGCAACCTTGACAACCACTATAGTTCAGGCATTTTTCCGATTTTGTGGCAGTTAACATGTAGACTTTGCTTTTTTTCCTTTTGAAGTCCCAGTCTGAATATTGCTTTTGGTTTTCTATGTCTTTAGAATCAGTAGTCAAAACATTAAAAGGCTCCTATAAACAAGACTCCATTTTACCACTGCTCTGATTAGATGGCCAAGAATTATGCTTCAGATGACAGCAGTATTGGCTGTATTATTGCTAACATTATTGTCAGTAGCAGCTGAACTGAACTGAGTCTGCAGTGGTAACTTTAGCAAAATTTTAAAAAAAATGTAAACAAGATGAAAAAATGTAAACAAGATGAAAAAATGTAAACAAGATGAAAAAATGTAAACAAGATGAAAAAATGTAAACAAGATGTTGTCCCATTCAGCAGTTAAGGAATCTAGGCCACATTCCAGTCAATTATTGAAATGTTAATTATCCTGACAGCTGTCCACTGAACATGAAAGAATCCTGTTTGATCAGTCCTGCAAGACATAGCCATTGGCAAATAATGTTCTTAACCATAGCTTCCACAAAGCAAAAAGTTTGAGGGCAAATATGACAAAGGGGATGTCAAAAGACAAAGATAGACATCATTCATCATAAATATATTACCTATAAATAGTAGTATCTTTTAAAATGCTTTTCAGTACATAAATCTACACTGACCACAGATGAGGGGGAGCAGTCAGGCAGCAGAAAAAATGGCTACCTAGAATCATCATCCACTGCTTTTCTGAAAGTAATCTAAAACCAAGAAACCAGGCAGAGCAGAAAGTGGTGTATTTGAATAACAATATAATTTGAAGTTTGTTGTGAAAAGCCTCAGAGCAGAGATGTTCAGTTTGAAGAGCTACAGTCTTGATCCTCCAACCTTTAAAATAGCTTAATTTGCCAATATTGACATGCAATAGAGCTCAGTCAATGCTATCAGAATACAGGTTTCTGAAATTAGAAGATACATCAGAAAGCTCATTAAAAACACGATTGCAAGAAAGACCTGACAAGTGGAATCAGAAGTTGGAAACAATGTATCAAGCCTTAGTAAACTGACAGGAGTCTATAATTAGGATCTGTAATCCTATAGTTCTTAATCCTGCACAATGACTGTACTTGGCATGACAGTCTGCTGTTCTAACCAGATTAGACATCTTGCATTCCAAGAAATGAAAGGAATACAGTTCTAAAGGCATTTGACTATGCTAAAATTAACCATGAACAGATTTATTTTCTCAAATTATTCCTGTATTTTGCTACCTATAATACTTTGAAAAGTCAGCAAGAAACTGCAGAAGATATAACTGACATGGTTAAAATTAGAAGTTGAAACAACTAGGATTAAGTTTAAATATATTAATAAAAATTAGAAAGTATTTTCAAAAAATATCTGTTTTAAAAGAGTACATTTAGGCAACCCTTGGTTTCTTCCTGAACTACCCATCAGCATCAGGGAACAGCAAGAGTGGGGACACTCCACCATGGATAACCAGGTGGGACAAGGGTGGCCCCACCAACAAGGGCACAGTCATGCACAGGGTTGGGATGGTTACAGCAACAGGCTCTGTCATTCATCTAGTGACCATCAGACAAGGCAAGATTTTGAATCAAGTCCAGGATCCATCCAAGAAGTCCAGCCCGGAACAGCAGAAGATAGGACCAAAGACAAAGGCACCTATAACATAGATCTGAGGCTTATCCACAGGGAAAGAACAGACAGACTCACCCAAAACACAGCTCAGGCAAACCCTGCAGTCCCAAACCCAAGCTTAAATAAAGCCCCTGGAGCCCCTTCCCACTATGGGAAGACGGTGCTTGGGTGGGGGTCCCAGGTGAGGCTGGTCAGGGCAATTAAGGCCTATTAGTGCCCTCAGGGCCCTGGCAGTCAGACTTGATTAGGCAAACCAAAAGTCCTTTTAGAAGCAAAACATACATCCCTGTGCTTCTAAATGAGCAAAGTCACTGTTGCCAGTAGAAAGTGATGTACAGTTTACACCTTTGGTGGAATAAAATATGCCACAGATGCTGTCTCTGAATACATAGATATAGTCTGACAGAACTATTCAACAGAACTGCACAATGTAAAAAATCTGGAGGATGGAATTTGCTGAAATTGTGTTGTTTCTAATGACCACTAGTATTTGCCGCTCCCATCAAATCTATTCACTCAGCTTGTTGAATCAGTCCATGTGTTCCTTTCAGACTCCTTAGTGTGGTTAGATACCCCAAAATAGAAATTCTCATTCTCCAGCTAGATAGAAAGCTGCATCCTATCTTGCCGCAGTCAGCCTCAGCCTCAGCAATCCATATACTGATAACTGAGTCTCATCTGTGTAGCTTCTGTCCAGACATACTGGTGCAAAATGTGGTAAACACTGTCGCAAGTATATTCCCTCACTGCACAGAGTGCCTCTGACTACAGCATCTTTGTCTGTCCAAGTTCTATTGCATTTAAACCATCAGTGTGAGAGAGTGTGTCCCCAAATGAGGCTGTATCCTTCCCTAATAGTTACATTTCACTGGACTGTCTATTTCAGTGAGGAAAATCTGCCTCAGTGAGGAAAAAGCATAGGGGACAAAGATGTTTCACAGAGGCTAGACCCAGACCATAGCAGTCTCCTCTGCTAAAAGCCAGGAGTGACAGCAGGACTTTAAAGAAGCGATGGGCAGTGTTTTCCTTTGATCTGACTTTACTTTAATAAAGGCTTCTCACATACGCTCACAGATACAAATGCCAGCTAACCAAACTGTTCCTCCTGCAGGCTGGGAGAAATAAGAATGAGGTGGCTGTTTTCTCAACAGAAGTTGTTCGAGTGTGTGGTGGGGGGTGGATGCCTCAACAGTTTCACAGAAAAATAAAGCAGATAAGCTTGAACACTATTTTCTACTTCCTTGAGGTACTTCTTGCTTGTTTCTTTTATTATTTTTTAATATTGCATAAACTGTAATTATTACCTAACTTTCAAAGAAGATGTTACAAAACAATAAGCTCAAGCAAACCAAAGGATAAATCTATTGATAGAAGTCATACATGCATTGCAACACCATAGGACAGTGAAAAGAAGTCAAGAAATGTTCTACTATGTACATATGAGGAAACTAAGGTACAGGGACAATAAATCTTATCTACACTAGAGATTTTTTTTTTCCTTCTGCTAGTCAGCTGAACCAGTGCTAGCAGTTTTGGGAACCATACCATAGACAAGACTTCCCCAATCAGGCATATTTTATTGGCATTTTAGCTAAGCTTTTAGAAAGCAAATCTAATTGGTACATTGGTATAAATAAGCATCCAGCTATGGGAGTCTTAAAACCACAACTCTTGTATTTTTACTGCCCCTGATTTAACTGATATAACATTAAAACCAATGAGGCCTTATTTTTCTTCAAATTTATCCACTACAAAAACCTCCAGAATAAGAGCAAATAGACAGTTTTGATGTTAAATACTCCTGACATATAGCCTGTTTCTCAAAATTTCAGGTAATGGAGATTCCACAGCCTCCCTAAGCAATGTGTTCAGGTGCTGAACTATCCTTAGAGATGATAGAAATATTTTCTAAAGTCTAACCTAACCTCCTTTGCTGGAGACTAGGACAAGAAGTAATGAGCTGATCTCAGTGGATGCTAGAAGCAAGAGTCTTTAGCATATTTGAAGACATCATCTACCCTTCAGTCTCCTCAAAGACTAAACAAACGCAGTTATTTAAATCCTTCCTCATCGGTCACAAGTTTTAGACTTCCAGTTGTTTTTATTGCTCTCTCTGGGCTTCCTCCAGTTGGTCCTCATCATTGTAAATGAACAGTGCTCAAGCCGAGGCACAGTACTCCAGATGAGTTCTTAACAGCACTGACTTTAACATATTACACACCTGCTTGTATTTCCCAGCAAGACACTTGGGGGTTTTGTTCTGCTTTTTTTGTTTGTTTTGTTTTTATGGTAGCAGAATGCTGCTTAATCCATCTTTCTCCAACTTGTGCTTGTGACTTTGCTTGTGAACTTGTTTCTAAGTCCATTGATTCTTACTGAATTCTAATCATGTTCTGAGAAAGTGCTTATGGCCCTTCATATCTTGCAAATTTAATAAGCATACTCCATATTCCATCAACCAAGTCATTAATTAAAGTATTATACATTATCAGAACTAGGATGATCCCCTGAGAAAAGTTGCTTTACTTTATCAAGAAGTTATTCAAAACCGTGCTTTGAGTATGGTTTTCAGATCAGTCATGCACTGACTTTGCAGGAGTTTACCTGGACAGTTTCTCTCACTTTTTTATGAGATGTCATAGGAGGCAGTTTCTAAAGCCTTACCAAAGTCCATCTATATCACATATATACTGCTTCTTTCCTATTTGTCTTGGAATGACTTAAATCATTTGCTCAAAGCACACAAAAAATCTGTTGCAGAACCAAAACCCATAACCAGTTCAGTCCTCTCCTCTGTTAGACTTATCAACGTACTAAATGAGCATAAGAAATAAGACCTTAAAATGATGTCCAAAAAGTGAGTGTCCATTAAAGACATTAATTAAATGTCAAGACTTGAATAAAAAAAAAATAAAACTGAGGAAAGAAAATCCTTTTATACACAGCATATAGCTACACACAATGTAGAGCTCATTGACACAGTATAAGAGGAAGAGCAAATTCTTAGTTGCATTCAAAAAAAGACAATTTTACCTTTGATATGGCTAGACAGAACCTAGACTAATTGGGGAAGATACAAATGAATAAAGAATATCAGTTATCATTTTCAGGGTACAAGGCAACTATTAACTGACAAGGGTTAAAAAGAAATTTCCCCTCTGAGCAAGTTTGTTCATGACTGTCCACTTTGACTGTAAGACTGATTCTGCTTTTGTATATAAAATAAATACAGCTTCTAGTTTTCTTGAAGATGCTTATAAATGTAAAATAATACTAAATAGAAGAAACAAAAAAGCTGAAATGGCCTAACCAGCTTATGTAAGGACTGACATGTGGTTTCATTTATCTTTAGAAACAAGCCAGGGACGGATCCAGAGTATGAATAAAAATAGTACGACATGTTCATCCCTAGTTGGAAGATGGCATGGATGCCAAACCTGAACTCAGAAATCACAAAATCAAAGTACAAAATGCATTTTCACCTTAAAATTAACCCCCCAAAAGGAAACTTTGCAGTCTTGACAATTCTGTTGTTAAAATTAGAGAATCCTTTTGCCTGAGAAGATTCCAGAAATAGCTCCACCAAATACTCCCAGTGGTAGCAGTGAAAACCATAGGGCTAGAATTCAGGAATCCTCTGTTTTATTCACATCTCTGCCTTGGATCTGGATAGCCTTGCTGCGCCTTAATTTATCCATCTCAAAACTGATATTCATTAGACTTCTCCCTCCTCCCCCATAATTTACAGTTATGTTACAAAGTTTAAATAATGAATGTGTCAAAAGTCTTCATTTATTTCAGACCAAAGTTGCTATAAACATTGAAAATGTGGTCCTAATGGACTGAACTCTCCTTAGACTTGCTTCATGACACAGAGATTCAAAAACAGACTTCAACAAAGGCTGCCAGTTTTTGCTACTTTCTTCTCTGTGAGGTATAGCTGGTCTTATAGAAAAGTTTTTGCAGTTACCAACCATTTTCCCACGTGATAGAAACACCATTTTATTCATCTGCAGTCCCACATTAGCTAGGCTGTATGGAATTTACTCCATGTCCACTAGACATTGGAATACCTTCCGGTTTGGACGATGGCCTTCTCTTCTCCCTTGCCTCCCGGGCTGACTTGCTCATGGTGGCAAAGCTTTGTGAGTTCAGTGCAGCACATCAGAGATGCATTTCTGAAAAGTAACCTGAAACCTCTGCTCGGTCACATAGGCTGTAAAAATGCTGAGGCAGTATCCAGCCCAGAGCAGGTCCAATTCCGCAGGAGTGAGGCAATACTCTGTTACATCTCCCAGACCTCAGCAAAGGGCTCTCCAAAGTGCCAGTCCCTCCAGCAGTCTTGTCTCCGCTAGCATTTACAGCAGTGTTACCGTGAGCAGAGATGTACCCGCACTCATCACAGCAGAAGTTTCTCCCCACCCCACTGAAACAAGCAGAGCATGGATTTACCCAGAGGACTGGAAAGAAGACATTCCCTGATGAGCACCCTTTGGTGCCCATATGTGTTCTGGGTCAGGTGCTGGAAAAGAAAGTTCATAACAAGCTGTGCCCCCCTTTCCAGGCCTGGTTACCATTTGTTTCATCCACTCTTGGCTCCCAGACTACACCTCATTTCTGGGGATCATTGAGGCTTTTGATTCTGAATCAAAATAAACCGACAGAGTATAGTGTGTATTTTGCAAAAACTTCCAAGGCTATTCAGGCTTTTTTTAAGGGAAAAGTTGCAGAAAGCAGAGAAGGAAAGGACTGGTTACAGCCCAGAGTGGAAATGATTGGGCTAGTAGTCGTTAGGAAAAAGGAAAGGCTGGTTGTGTTTATCTGTGTGGCTTTGCTAAACTCACTACTCTTTCTCCTGGGTGTGCCTTTCTCTCCTTACACATGACTCTGCAAAGCAGAGCAAGTAAAGTTCAGAGGGAATTGTTTAGTGTTGAAGTGTGCCAGGGAGGAAGGCCAGAACTGCTTGTGCCATTTAACATAGGACTGGCAGAACCGCCAGGGCCGCTGAGTCAAGTCCTCAGTTTTATCTCAGGGACTGTTTTCCCTTACTAAGGAATAATTCACAAGTGTATCAAGTGCATTTTTAATAACAGTAATTTTTTTTTAACTAAAACCAGCTAAATAAGAAAAAGAACTCTTGTGAGTTGTTCTCTTTACAAAGAAAAATTGACGGTGGTCAGCCACCCTAATGCAACCCTGTTTATGTACAAATACCAGAAATCCTGCTTTCTCAAATGCAGCAACAACAAAATGTTCACAATTCCAAGTGCTTCTCAGACAATACATAATTCAAAAGAACTTGCCTTTTCTAAACATTTTTCCCTGCAAATGCTTTTCTGTCTGTCCTCAGTCCCCAGCTTTTCTTTGAATCTGTTCTGTCCCATCTTTCCCTTTCTCCCTCATGCAAGTCTGCACAAATCTCTCTGCCCAAGACACAACTCAACAAAATCCTCCATCCTTATAGTCCCAATAGTGTTGCATGGTGACATTTTGGTTTGAGTCCCACTTTAATTGGAACGCAGACAATGTTTAATCTGAGTGAAGGGTACCTTCCTCCACCGATTTCAGCATGGTTTAATCACCCTCCAACAATGGTAATATGGTAAATCTCACCAGAGCTTTACATCAGTCATTACTGCACGGTGTTATTCTCTTAAGGTCATGCACTAATCTGGATTTCCATTCTTACAGATGTTTTTTCATATGCACAAATCACAGTATATTCATAAAGAGAATTTCTTCAAAAAAATAAGCAAAGCTGTCCTCATAATTATTGCATGGGAGAAACAGAACGGTTCAGTTCTACTGTTATGTACATTGTGCATTATTATATATTATTATTATGTTTCCATGTAGGGAAAAAGCAAGCAGTTACCTTTTGCTACTCTCAAAGATTCAACAAAATACTAAATTCACTAAAAATACTAGATTCACTAAAATACTAGCCTCTTAAGCCGTAAATGACATCAATTTATGATGTTTCCCTTGGTACCTCAAAAATCTTCACTGAGGGCACAAAAATGACTGTTCTGCAAACAAGAAATCAATATTAACTGTAATGCAAATAAAAATTTGGGGTATTCTTATAAAAGGAATATTCTGACACAAGAAGGATCCCACTTTCATATCTAACTCAGTCATGAAGAAGTGCAGGAGACATCAATATACAGTATAAAGCACAGAGTATGCATCAACCTTCAATACACTTCTGAGTCCACTGTAATGCAAAATTCTGTTAACATAATTTCTTCATTAAAAATCAAAGAAATTAGGTTCTTACATGATCCAGTATACAAGAAAGGATGATTATGCAAATAGCAAAAAGCTGCATTCTTAGGCAGGCAAAGAAATTATCTAATATCTAATGCTTGACATTGTGCAAGAAGCTTTGAAACCCTGGTCATCTTGCAAAGTAAGATGCCACTGACTTTAGAAGAGCTAGTCCTTAGAGCAAAATCAAGGACTTCTCCTTCTTCAATGTCCCTATTGACCATTTAGCTTTCACTTAAGCTAAAGCTAGGTTGTTAATGCTACATTAACTATCTTGCACAGCCTGTTTTGGGTAAAAAAGATAAAGCAGCACTTTGAGAAGTAAGTCTTAAGCCAGGAGAAAGTCATCCCAATGCAGTTCCTGGACACTTTATTCCTGGTCGCTTTGTTGATCCCATCTTCCATCAGACAACTCCCATGCCTTGACAGTTTGTTTTTGTGCATATGTGCCTTACGGCGATAAAAGGATTGTCAAGGCTGCTAACAATCACAGTAATAATAATTCTAATACCAAACTCAGTGTTGCCAAATCAGAAATGATGTTTATTTCATTACAAGGAAATTGCAAAGCAAAGTGTTTCTGAATGCGGTTTTACAGTACTCTAAGAATTAATCTGTTGCAGGCTTTATCCTGCAGACAGAATTCATTCGTAATCCTCTGAAGTATTCTACCATGTGACTTCCAGAGATAAAGCAGCCTGCTTTAAAGGATATTTCCACAGCCCACAGTGAGTGATGCTAAGTATGGCAGTATCTCTTTCACTAGATTTACTTTTAATTATTACAATTTCTCTCATGAAAGAGACTGTAAGATACCACAGCAGCTCTTTACATGTTCATTCTAAGGTCAGAGGACATTTTATGTTAATTTGTTAATTTGTTCATTTGTTTAAAACAGGAATTCCAACAGCAAGTGGCAGTAAGTAGTAAAATAAAGCAAACCCGATATATTCTAGTTTGAGAAAATCTGACAGCAGCTTCTTAATACTGCCTTTTTCCCAACATTTCAGTTATTCACCTCCTTTCAGGGAGAAAATTATTTCATGTTGTTCAAACCACATTTTAGCCTAGTTATTACAGCATTTCTTTGGATATTGGCATTATGTGTTGTTGTTACAGCTACTGAAGCTTCACTGACACACAATATGAATTAGTCTGTGTTCCAGAAATCTTCCAATCTAAATAAGCACAAAAATCAAAAGAAAGGAGGAGGAGCAGGAAGCACAAAGAAATGGAATAACTTGTATTTGATGGATTACTACAGTCTGCTGTAGTGTGTTGTTAAACACCCATTAATGATATTAGCAGAAACCTGTCTAGTTACACAGTGCTAAAATGCTTTTGTTTCTGTGTGATTTACCTTGTCCAGAGCCCATCGAGAGAACATAAATGCAAAATAAACCATTAGCAGTGAACTTCATAAGTGGAGCTACATGTATAACAAAAACTTCTGAAAACTATTTTGTAGATGAGACCTCTCAAATTCTTGTCTTGCACATGCACTTAAAGAATGACAGAACCTCCTTTGCTGCTATTGGATAATGATGCAATAACTGCTAAGGACACCCATCAGGAAAGATCAAAAAAGGAAAAGAAGTGATTAAATTCATTGCAAATGGTGCTGTTTGCACACTTTGCAAATCCATCCTTTTTTGATACCTTTCAGGATCCTTGTATATACAGGAAGAATTTCTGCATGCTACCTGGCAGATGACACCTGTTAAAATAATTCCATATGACAGTAAAGGTGTGATCATCTAAAATGAAATGTTACTTATCATGTCTTGATGATATCTGGACTAATATTCTGTAATAATAAGACTCCGTACAATTATTAAGTGATGTTCAGGATCTGCAAAGTTGATCCTTAAATACAAGGTGAAAACAATAGTTGTTTACAGAATGAGGAGCACAGGAATTCTAGCAGTAGTTTGCAGGTCCTTGTCCACTATTATGAGATTTTAAGAGTTTGCTTTAAAGCATTATTTGCTGCAGTGGACTCAGTTACATTTAAAAATCTAATAAATATCATTACCACCCATATATCTTACAGTGACATCTGGTCACACAGGGGAGAGGAGACAATAAAAATAAAAATCCCTGCAGAGGCTGTTCTTTTATTTATTTCCTTCAAATATATATATATTTAAATTCCTCCATTGTCATGTACTTGTCAACTGCCTGTTAGCCAGTTAATCAATTAACACCCTATTTGAACACGCATCTTCACTAAATAATGATTAAAGGGCGAGAAGAGCATTCAGATTACCCAGGTGGGTTTTGGTAGTCTAGATCTACTTGTTCAACAAATTTGGCAGAAAGAAAGGAGAGCATCAGGTATTTGTCACTAGGAAAACCTGAGCGAGGCTGCACACAAAAATCCCTCCACTGGAGGAAAAAGGAAAGAAGTGACTTGCCATAAGGCAGCAACTCCACCCAACCGCTGCTGGTTACTGCTGCCACATTGGAGGAGGCAGGGCGAGCAGTGGTGTCCGTGAAACCATCCCCTTCACCCCGCTGCGTGCCACCTCCAGCTTTTCTCCCCAAAAAGACCATGGGGCACCCTGCACCTCACCGGCACCACAGCTATATTCTCTGCTTAACTGGGCAATCACAAAAGAGTTGTACTGCATCAGGCTTCCTTATTATCCATTTGCTCAAACTTCCAGCAGGTGTTTCTCACACAGTGGGATTATTGCAGCTGTCAACATCACCCAGAAGCAAAGGAATATGTCTGGTTTTGACCAATATTTTCTCATAGTCCTTAGTCTTAGCTGACAACACTGACACTTTTTGTCACAAGTTATCAAAAAGCATTTGCTGTTGTTTTCTTCCCCCCTCCCAGTCCCCCTCTTTATCCTCTGCCTTTAAAGCAGAAGGCAGCTCCTAATAATGTCTCGACGAAAGGATTTTTGCAGAGCTCCATAGCCAGTCCGTACTGGAACTGGGGACGAAGGAATTACTGTGATGGCTTTCACAGCCCTGCTGTAATCAATGAGCTTTTAGAGCCCACGACCAATGCGTTGGTAACGTTGTGGACTGGAAATACCAATATAAAGCTAAATGGGAAAGCTGAATCTAAATGTAAGATTGCCTTAAAATTTACAGCAATTCACACTCATTCATGCTAGCGCAATATTGGCGTCAGCTAGAATAGGTGATAAGTTCATTAACTAGGGGCTTTGCAGTAGCAGGTACATGCTATCAGTCTTCCCCGCTTCCTCCCCCATTCAGATGGATAAAGGCAACCTGTGGGGCCTGGGCAGCTTAAAACATGAGCACTATTAAGGGGGAAAAGTATGGCCAGCCAACTCGGGGGAGGCAGTAAAGCCACTCAGCAGCCTTTGTTAACAGCTCTGCACAAACCAAACCTGCTGCCCCCAAGGAGGGGAAAAAGGGAGGAGAGAAGAAAACATGGCCCATCTTTGGGAAACATCCACCCGGGACTTAGAGGCACTTTAGCGATAAAAAGCAGGGTGTTTGCTGCAGAGCCAGCTGCAGCTCCAATGCACCTACACATGCGGAATCCTTTGTTTGTTTATTTCTGCCTCTGAAAACATAAAAGCTCTAAATCTTGTGCCTTTGAAAAATACCTCAAAGCCCACGGAGCAGCCTCAGCTGCTCCACTCTGCAGGAATGCCACAGAGCCGCTGGGAAAACCACCTGCGAGCCGCTCTCTGATGCCCACCGAGGTGCTAGTCACTGCTCTCAGAGACTAGCCCAGGATTATACTCAGCAAAGAAAAATGTTTGGGCTCTAAGTAATTATTCTAACAGTGACCTTAAAACACCCCTGTTGTTAGGAGGCTTCGAGTGGAGGGCCGTTTCTGTAATAGGATCAGGCAGCATGTTTCTTCCACGCCAAATCACCGAATGTTGAGCCGATTTGTTGTATTTCCCCACAGGCCCCTGCCTGACACACGCATGCCACACACTAACGTCTCACCTGATTTGACATCAAAGTGTCCTCCTTCTCCAGCTGTCAATGAGAAGAAAGGCAGACAAGGACATCTTATTTCCTTTCAGAGAGAGGTTTTTATTAAATAAGTGCTCTCAAATAGTTCTGTACCTTAAAATGGGACTGTGGCAGAGAATTCATTAAATCTATGTATCTTGCTTACTCTTCCCCCACCCTGCAATTTTTTAATTTATTTTGCAGTCACATTATTTCATTCTCCACAGAGATTTTTGTCAACTTTATGTGATGTCTCCTGGGTTTTCACCGTCTATCACCTTTCACAACTCCCTCTTAATGCCATGAGTCACCAAAGACAGATTTCATCCCGTCTTACAGAGGGGAAGGGGGAAAGAAGCTGTGTGCAGACTCAGACATGCAAAAGCTTTCACAACACTTAAATGTACTCTCAGGAACAGGATCATTGAATCTCATGGGATTTTTGGTAATAGTGACTGTCGCTGTTTGGAGGAATGAGTGATTTCTACAGTATATCCAGGAGTCCTGATTTCCCGGTTCAGATCAGCAGCACAGAGAGAGAGCGAAGGTGCGCTCCAGAGGGGATCAAGGTGCAGCGGGGCACATGCCCAGGTCTGGGAGTTTGGGAGCGTTGCAGGTCCTCCCGTTCAGAGACAGCCCATGTTATTTACTGGTACATCTTCACAGGGTCAAGTCCAGAGAGACCATGGTTTTAAAGTCACAGACAAAAAAATGTTCCCTTCTGGTCTGTCCCATTTTGGGGACAGGAAGGGAAAAGGAGAAAACTGGGCACGCCATCCAAACCCTCGCAAGCCTCTTCATTCAAATGAAAGGGGTCCTGCCGACGGCAAGTGCCATTATAATTATAGAGCAGAAAAGAGCAAGATCAGCAGCTGCCGCTGCTGCTGCCGCTTGCATTTGTTCCCAGCGTAGATGACAGGCCAGAGGACTTGGCAAAAACACGTTCCCAGAAGTGGAAAGACATTTTAACCCCTGTCCTTGTCAGTCCACTCCTCCCGGGCGCAGTGGGAGCAATGCCCTGACGGCCCGCGAGCCTCAGGTCCCCAGATGAGCAAGGCGGTGGTAGCAGACCTGAAGGGTACTTTGCTGGGACGCCTGCGAAGGAGGAAGGGTCCAGGATTTGTCTTCACGCTCGGGCTGCCAAATCCGAATAGCAGGTTAGTGGATACCAAATGTGCTTAATGTATTTTTATATCTGACTTAACACCAGGCTCTCTCTCTCTCTCTCTCTTGCTCCCTCACTCGCTTTCTCTAACACATCATAAAATAATAAATAAAGTAAAACAATGGCAAGGGCTAGTTCTGTACAGAGGCATTATTTATTTATATATTCCATAATGTCTCTTTAATGGTCAATTAGGGAACACTGATACTGCTGTTATTTTTTACTGTGGTTTCTCTCTTAATAGTAATGCATCCTGAAACCCTCAGCTGGGCAAAACTCCCATTTAAAACTGGACTTAATAGGAAAAAAATCTTTTATTTTTAGACATTTATACTTACAGCTTTGATGATCTTAGCAGAAGTGGAGTAAGATATAACTAACATTTTACTCTGTGCTTGAGTAAATTCCAGAGAGGGAACAAACACCGAAGAAAAGGAAAAGAAATGTCACGGATAAGAGCCAAAGTCTCTGCAGGTGTAAAATGGGTATAACTGGTGCTATGTCATCAGAACTGGCAAATCCATGCCAGCAGAAAGCCTGGCCCTATATCTGCTAAGGAAGCTAAGGGCAACATGATGAATAGGAAAGTCTTTCATGGCACCAGTGACCGCGGTGTCTAATCTAGCACCCTTTGTCCTTCAGTGGCCACGGCCAACAGCGCTGAGCCAGGAATGTGCTGGGGGGCATCATTATACGTTGCCCTTCCTGTCAGTCTCTGTTTTAGCTTTTTAATTTCCTGTGACCATGAGTAATGTTGGAAGGACTCTCAGGCAACATGCTGCCCGTGAACCGAGGGCCTGGGACCACCCTGCAAGAATCAGATGCAACACATGGATTCATACCAAAACTCCCCCGGGTTGGGGGTGTTATACCCAAGTGGTTGTAATTGGTCTTGGAGGGGAAAAAAAAACAAAACACAAGTGCAAAGCTAAGTCTGTGCTTGCTATGTTGTGAAATACAATCAGATGGGCACATTGATGTCTTTCAAAGCTTCATATAGTTTAAAGGAATTTTGGATCACCTAACCGACCTCATGTGTATTTTGGGACATTACCTTTCACCCCAAAGCCCCTGTATGAACCCAACGATAAATAGTCAAAAAAACATTTTGCTCAGCAGGAAGTTAAAATACAGTGCAACAAATCAAGGAAAGGGAAGGAAACCAAGGCACCAAAGCCTGAAATTGCTGTAACAGCCCCACTCTTACTTGCCCCCTTTCAGAAAAGAAAGCAAAAGCTGCTGGCTTGCAGCGCCTCCCAAGCCAATGTGTGGCTCTTCCTTGTGCAGCCCTTCACAGCTTCGAGTAAAGTGCTGAGAGAGATGGCTGGGATCTGATTAAGTGAGATATAGCCACTTCAACAGTCAAATTGCACTCCATGGAAACAACTCTTCCTTCTCTCAGTCCAGTGTGAGGGGAAATATTCTTAATCCTGAGTCCTGTTACCAGCACAGCTCTGAGACTGTGGCCATACTCTACCCACAAGGCATTTCAAGACAGGATTTCCTACATATCCATGAAGCATCCCTCCCTTGAAGGGAGGAAGGCTCCTTCCTGAAGCCTGTAAGCTGCAGTGGTGAGACATGGGTTCGGTTATAGTCACTGTCCTCCTGCAAA
This sequence comes from Apteryx rowi, assembly GCF_003343035.1. Classification (NCBI taxonomy): domain Eukaryota; kingdom Metazoa; phylum Chordata; class Aves; order Apterygiformes; family Apterygidae; genus Apteryx; species Apteryx rowi. Next base: position 1,457,653 of record NW_020448141.1, read on the forward strand.
GCTATGAACATCATGAGGGCTTTGCAGGCAATCTCGTTCTCCCCATGGCCCGTGGAGGAAGGGGATGGACAGCAAGTTTCATAGCTAAACAGATATCAAGGCCAGAAGAGATCAGTAGAGACATATATACCCCAGCTGTGTGAATTCTTCCAGAAGATTATCTTTGAGAGAATTATCTACTCTCATCTTAAAGATCCTGAACTACAGCGAGTTTATCCTGTCCCAATATTGGGCTGTTGCCACAGGTAGGAATTTATGTTTTACTTCAGACTGCGCTAGTCTGACTTCATCCTCTAGCCATTGCACCTTGTTAGGCTGGGGAGTCCGGTTCCAGCCTTCACACTATCAAATATCTTTTCTATATCTAAGTTCCTACACACAGGAAGTTCCACTGGAGGTTTCCGTTACAGACTGGATGTTACTGGGGATGTTACTTCCCTGTATGACCTGAACACACATTTTCCCTAGCGTTAATGAGCAGGGACTAAAGGCAGGGACTGCTATCCTAGGAAACACACCATAGCATTAACAGTATTTTTTGCCCAGTTCCTCCCCTATAGTCTAGCCACAGACTTCTCCCGTTGTTTATAAAGGGCTGTTTCGGCTGGAGACTGGAAATCTCTGCTTCCGTTTTTTTAGATGTTTCATTCTGACCACAGGCTTTCAAGCAGACAGGACTGCGCTTCTGCATACCAGCCAGTCCCTTTGGCTCCTGTGTTGCACTTTTTGGAGCTCAGCAAAAGAAATAAAGGGATGTGCCAAGTCTCAGAAACAGAAGAACTATCATTTGGATGCTAAAGAATAAAATCCATGTATCTTAAAAAAAATAACAAAGAAAAAAACCCAAGGCCAAGCTGACAAGCCTAGAGCAGGCATTCTGCGCACGAGAAGAGACAGTCTGTCAAGAATAGAAGACATGGTGTCTTTTCCCTGCTGATTTCTGCGGTGACCAAAAGAAAAAGTGGCACTTTTACAACTGAATTTTCATGGCTTATTTTTACATTCTGCATCAGAGACTTAGTGAAGTTGCACAAAATTCTATCAAGTCATCTATTAACTATGGGTTCATATCTTTTTCTGAAAGTAAATGACCTAGACTGGCATCAACAAAATGTAGACAAGAATCATATTTATGCTGGTGTCTTACACAATAACTCCCTTGAGACTTTGTGCTTGTCTTATTTACTCCCTTCCTTGAATGCTGTACAAAGCTGCTTTCGCCCGTTTTTGGAGGTTTTTTTTTTTTTTTTTTGTAAGCACATAAAAGTTAATTTGTCATTCCTATACTAGGTGAGCAAGCAACAAAACCAGAGTAAAATATTTACCTATATACTTTTAATGCTGCCTTAATGACATTGCCTTGCACGCTGTCTGCCTGAGCAGCCCTGTGGCTTTTCTGCACGGCCATGCAATGCTGGAGTGACAATATATTGATGAATATGTCTAGCTGCCAAGTAGAAAAATAATAAGGCTCCTCAGCTGGTCTCAGCTGCTGTGATAACTGTTAATGAAAGAGGCAGTCTCCAAATCTCTTCTGGGTTTAGATGAATGTAATTACCAAAGCCAGCTAAAAACATTGGCTGGGGAGGAAGGTACATTGGTGAAATTTAGTTTTACTTCTATTGCTGGAGTTCTGACAAAGTTTTGAAAAATTACAAGCAAATTTACTTCCTTTTCTTTGTTCACACCAGACTGGAGCAACCTGGGGGTAGGTGGAGGCCTCAGAGGTTTGATAGGTCCGTGCAGCTGACATTTGGTGCTAACTTGGGTGACCTTTGGGGCAAATCCCAGAGGCAGCATTGCATCTATCAATTTGCAGGTCTCAACGGGGCTTCTAATTGCAGGTTTTTATGTTTCTCTCTCTTTTTATATATATATATATATATATATATATATATATATAAAAAAAACACACACTCACTATGTATTTATGTATACATACACTATTATATGTGTACATGTGTGTGTAGATCTATGTATCTATCCTCTTTTCATTGGTGTGTTCAGGTTAGGACACACTGTCTAAAATGTTATTGGTTTCCTGCTTCTCTTCTACTGTTTCTAGGCACAGCCTGCCAAGACGATGACAGTCACTTATTCCAGCAAAGTAGCAAATGCCACTTTCTTTGGATTTCACAGATTACTCCTAAAGTGGAAGGGCAGCATCTACAAATTGCTGTACAGAGAATTTATTGTTTTTGCTACTCTTTACACAGCGATAAGTGTATTATACAGGTACACTCTTTCCGATTCACATCTCCTTAAATGTTATATTGAAGTTCACGCTTCACAGCATTAGGCTGATGGATGACTGTTTGGGGGGGAGGTTACTACATAATTATGATCTTTTCCTTGGACCTTTTATAATGTCCTTTCATTTCCACATTTGCTTTAATATTCCAGAGAAAGCATGTAGGGTATAAATAAAATACTCTCTAACTACGATATTCAACTGATTCTGCTTTCAGCCCTGTGCTCGTGTTGGCTGACAGCTCTACTGCTGTTAGGCCAAGTGAAAACCCAGAGCTAGCCTACGTTATACAGCTTCTGCCATTCTGACTTGGCAATGCTGAGCTTGCCTTTCAGCTTGAAATGATAAGTATAGACCTTTCGTCCTACTTGCAGAACATGTCTTCAGTTGCTCAGTGGTAGTTTCGTAGAAAACTCTGAAAAGTAATAATTTGAGGGGCAGTTTATATAGTCTTTTCCCAGGAAAAGTGAAGCTTTGCTTAAAGTAAGGGCAACATGACAAACTTTATTTTTACAGACCTAAGCTTGCAAAGCTAAGGGCTCGGCCCTTTGGCCAAACATAACCACATGGAAAATAGAAGTGACCCGTATGTCACAAGTATATATGCAAGTATCTGTGTGTAACACGGCACCTGTGAGGGTCAAGTTAGAAGGAAAATTACCTCCTCTGCCAAGATGTAAATTAAACACCGATATGACAGAAGCAATGCATCAATTAGTATATTGAATGCTTTAATTGATGAAGTACACTGCACATAGGTATCAAAATCAATGATTCAGCTCTTACCTTGATCTGTAATTGGAGCTCAATGTTTTCATGTTATGTGGAACAAAGAGAAAATTAATTCAGTTTGTCGGTGATTAATCACTAACTTTCCAAAATGTTCAGCAGTTTAAACTCAGAAATAAGATTACAGTACTAATATGTAAAGAAATACAAATCCAAACTCTAGTTTTACGGAAATGTTAGGCAATTAAAGAATGTAGCAAATACACCATTGAAAGCATTCCATATGCCCTGCAGATTTTATTACACAATTGTAAGCAAAAGCACACCAAATACTTGTCATGTATAACTTTTAAATGAAATCAAAGAATAACTGTAATATACCTACAAATAAAATAATTGTTTGTGTTTAAGCTTCTTGTATTTCATTAGATATCTTTCTCCATGGGAAGAAGCTGCTGTGCTCCGCTCATTTTTTCTAACATCTGGTGAATATTTTCCTTGCTACAAAATAAATACAGTTGTTGAGTTTTTTCACCTTATGGATAAGACAAATTTCTTAGGAGTAAGAGTTAAAACTGCTGCAGCAATGTAGTGTTTTCAAATAACAGCAATACAGATTAGTAACCCTTGCAATTCAGGCAGACCTGAGCATTTTTATTAAGTAGCCCTCTGAAAAATGAGAGCAAGCTCTACTTGCGGGGTTATCACTTACTAACATTGCTGGTCTATATGAGATAGTATGCTAATCCCAAAGGTTTATTGATTCTAACTTGTAGTGCCAGTCCCATTAGTCATGAGGAAACTGCAAAGACCAGAAAATAATATTGTCTTCTCCTCCAGCTTATTACATGCTACAAGTGTTCATCACTTTACCTTTAACAATTCACTTGAAGACATTAGCCAAGGTTGCTCCTGATTGCACATATATGATTATTTATATTTGTTTGCACTCTGTAGCTAGTGCCAGAATATTATGAAAGGACACATGCATTTTATTTTTGCTGCAGATTTTTTCTTACAGGAAGCCAAAAACGGTTCTTTGAAAAATTATCAATTTACTGTGACAAATATGCTGAACAAATCCCTGTAACTTTTGTGCTTGGTAAGTACTGGTTACATGTGAAATTATTCTCCAACACTGCTTCTGTCCAGGCATCATGAATGACTGTGCATGGGAGCATTTCAGAGCTGAGGGGCGTAGGGGAGATTAGAGGCTCACAATAAAATCATCAGCCTCCATTAGATCTCCTTAAGGTCAAGTTGCTTTTGTCACATCAACACATATGCTCAAGTCCTTAATGCACTAATGAAAGAGTAAAGTTTTCATACATATACATGCATATACATATATATATAGCCCACTAACACTGATATATTGTACCTGATCTTTCAAAAAACTAAATCCATTCAACTTCTACTAGAGTAGCAGAAATCTGGACGTTCATATTAACATACCATGAAATGCTCAGCAGAAAAGGGCCATGAAATTGTAGTGTCTATTAAATAATAAACATTGACTGCATGCATCCTGTTTTTGGACATAACTTACTGCTTTTATTCTGCAAAACGTGGTGACTCGGTCATATGAATAACACTCCACAACCTAAATCAAAGTAAGCTAAACAAAAACTCTGAATAGGTGCTGTTGTTTTTTTTTTTCTTTAAACTCACAGGCTTCTATGTCACTTTGGTGGTGAATCGTTGGTGGAACCAGTTTGTGAACTTACCATGGCCAGACCGACTTATGTTCTTGATCTCTAGCTGTGTTCAGGGAAGAGACGAATATGGTCGCTTGATAAGAAGGACTCTAATGCGTTATGTGAATTTAACGTCTCTGCTCATCTTCCGCTCCGTGAGCACCGCCGTCTACAAAAGGTTTCCCACCATGGACCACGTGGTAGGAGCAGGTACAGTCAAGTTCTTGTTCCCAGCATTTCTTTCCTTCACAGGTGGGGGCGTGGGGAGGGGAGGGATCAGCCTCTTTTTTTCTTTCCTCTTCAGCCATGTGTGTCTGTCATACTAGTCCATGTCAAAGCTACCACATTTTTTGTCAGTGGCTTAAATGAAGCATGTTTAAATGGCCATTTATACTGCTCTTAAGGTCTTCATCTAGTGACACTGTAAAAGTCACAGTGAGTCTGAGACTCCTAGAGGGATCTGTTTTCAGACCACACGAAGGCCATAGGCCTGCCTGAACAGGCATATGGAGCAGGTACAATCAAAGCTTTCCAAAAGTTGAAAAATTATGTAGTTGCAGTGTAATACAATGCAGTTGCATTGCTGAGATGTTACTGCTTTGCCTCAATGTCTAGGATATGACTTTTTCTAGCCTGTTGGAGACTAGCCTCCATAGGCATTTCACAATTACAGCTTCATCTCAATTATCTGTGAGTAGATTGTGCATGTCATAGATTGGCTGTGATACACTAAAAAAAACCCCAACCTCCTAATTTTTTTTCTTTAAACTTACAACCTCACCATAAGTTCAGTTTTTTCAAGGATAAATATACTAAGTATTAAGCATGTCTTTATTTTCTGTTTGTTTTGATTACACAACAGTTGACTGTAATGATGGGGAAGAGAGCTTAATCTTGTAAGAATTTGTTTGTCTATGAAGGAGTGGCTGCTGAGTATTTAAATGAGAGGTGTGATGCTCTGCCTTTTTCTGGGGTGACTGGATCAGTCAGTGTCAGGGGTAGAACACCAGCACAGAGATTTAATCATCTGTTTCAAATAGGAAGAGTCATATGTTTTCACTGAAGGTCTTGCATTTCTTAAAATTATTGCCTGTATACAGTGTGTATATATACATACATCCACATATGTGTGAGAAGCTTTGGATATTAAAAAAAAAAAAAGAATCCACGCAGAATGCAGAATGCACTCTTCTTATTGACAGAAACTGTTCATGGTCTCCTCTTTTCCAAATACTGTTGGATTTTGAATTTCACTTCCTTGTGCTTTTCAACAAACTTGTTTACCTGAACCTGTGAGCGGTCAAGGAAGCTTCTGGCACTCTCCCCGGCAATCTGCTTCTAATACACACTGGAAAATTACAGCATTTCCAGCAGGCTAATCCAGCTCTGCCTCCCTATTGCTAAAGACAATCTGTTCCAAAAGAGACAAAATGTCACAGCATTGTACAAAAATTGAAGACTGGAAAACAAGATTTTTTTTGCACAGTGGAAAATATTCTATTACACACTGTATAGCTAAGTCTTGACAATATAGTCAGCTCTGTGGATTTTCATACATATTGTACCACAGATTTTTTTGTTGATGCGGCACTGAGCACTTGAGGACATATTGTGCTACTCTTACATACAGTGACTAATATAGTACTGTGCAATTATCCCATCCCTTATTCCCTATGGCATTATATAACAGACTGCATGGGGAGTGCAACATTTAATATGAATACGGGTGGCAGAATCCAATACTTAAAGAGCAGTCATCATTGAAGGAACGTATGCCAATTTTGCATATCAGACTCAGAATTGCCATGGTAAGAATATTTCTACACATTTTGCTTTTCAGCAAATGAACTGCTTAAATTCATAGATTTTAAATCAGAGAGCAGTATTATGGTAATCTAGTCTGACTCATCCATAACACAAGGCATAAAAGCTTATTCACAACACCCTTTAGAGAGTTGTAACTTCTGACTGAACTATAATATCTCTAGGAATATAACCAGCCCTGATTTAAAATTTAACAGAGTACAACGGAGAATACACGACATCCTAGGTGAATTGACGTTCACAATGGTGAATTCCCTGTTGAAAGGTGGAATTGTATTCTGAGTATGAACTTGTATAGAGTCATCTTCTCCTCATTGGGTTTTTTGATAGGTTTGGTAGTTCTTTCCTAATTAGATGAAAACACCATTTTCTCTCAATAGCTACCTATTAACAGAGTGCATAAGGGTTGGAATAAACTTAGTAGCTCAGCCTTCTTTAGCCTCTTCCTACAAGGTATCTTCTTCAGTTCTGGATCTTCCTTGCAACTCTCTTCTAAATTCTTTTTCATTTTTAGCGTTCTGTATGGAACTGGAGGCAGTAGATTCATGTTGATTCATGACATCATGATGCTGATGCATGACCTATGACGTGAGTGTCACATATGCAGCAATCCTAAGTTTGCAAATCCTGTTTGCTGAACGGTACGAAAGGAGAGCTAGATGCTCAAGAGCATGAGACACAAAAATCAACAACTGGGCAGAAAGTGGCCTAAACTAGCCGATAGGAAATGCTGAGGAGATACAAGAAGTGTGAGCCCCATACTTCTCAGTGACAAAAATACCTTCTGCTGGTTGGTATTCATAGTCCCAAACCCTCTGCTGGAGTGAGATAGCTAAATTAATCCTTTCTCACATAATACAGTGAAAGCAACAGAAAGCGAACCCCCTTTTTCATCTATTTGACCACCGTCAGAGAGCTCTGTGGAGAAGTGGGAGGCTGCTGATCAGCTCCTTCTTCCTCTAACCACCACCTTTGGGGTATTTGAAGCGGATGACCTGAACCAATCCTGTCTCAAACCATTTGATCTTGAAGGGAGACCTGAATATTCTTTGAACTCATGAGAGGTAGAAGAAGTGACTGTTTTCAATCAGGCTTGTGTTCTCATTAGAAAAAAAGTCAAGCTTGTTTAACAGGACCTGTTTTTCCATTAGATCACATTGACTGACTTGGTCTATATTATTGTACTTTAATTCTTTATTGATTGTAGTGCAAGTAAACTTCTCATACTTTTGCAAGGGTTCAATGCCCTATCATTCCCCAGATCATCCTTTTCAAGATCTTGGCACGCTATTTGACAAGTATTTTCAGTTTTCTGGAACTTCTCCAGTGTTCCAGCACTTGTCAAAAAAAACCAACATTCCTATTCAGAGAGTTACTCAGCTAGTTCTTTGAATACTCTTGAATAAAAATAATATGACCATATTCAGAAACCATTTAATTTTAAGAACTTAGGTTTAATATCCTGAAACTGATGAAATATAAAGTGTTTCTTTACCACTGCAATCACAACAAGTGGTTCTATACTGCATATTGCTTGTATTGCCGTAACCTTCACCAGCAGTCGCAGCAATCCAGAACTGCTTAATATTTTCTGTGGTAAGAATACTAGGCATTATTAATGTCCATCAAAGAGAATACTTAATTAATATAAACATGAACACCGTAACTTTACAAATAATGACAGCTTGAATTTTATTGTTAAAAGAATAATGTTTTGCTTAGTTTTTCTGAACAAAAAGATACCCAGCTTAAGTGGAGAGCTGGACTGACTCTTGGACCTTTGCTATTCTTCATGACCCTCTGGCTGTGTCCTTCTAGATAATGACTCCCCAGAGCTTCTCAATTGAATTGCATCCAATGTTTCCTCCAGACTATCAATTTTCTGATATTCTGGTGCCTCTGGTTCAGCATCATAGAAGCATCTTTTCCTGTCCTGCACTAAGAAGGTTGGCCAGCCGCAAATCAAAGGCAGCCTAAAAGGCTGACGTAGGAGTCATGACTAGCATGCCAAATTGTCCGGTTGCCTGATTATTTCTGTGTAGATGATTATACAAGCACAACCGCCCAGGGACCTTTTAAAAGTTATACCTTATTCTGTTCTTCAGTTCCAGAATGATTCAGGAGTACTGAATCTTGCTGCTGAACTTTCATTCTTTCACAGAACTTTTCTTCTTGCCCAACAGCAATAATTGCTTCATTTCGGTGGTTGCAGCACCTCACACGTCTTGTGCTGTATCATTGCAACTGTACAACAACAACATCATTTTCCTCACCAAAATAATATTTAAGAAGGTCACCTTGTTTAACAAATCTGTTCTTACATTATTCACCTTTTTATACAAAAATCAATGCTGCATGGACTTTTATATATATTTTTATATATATTTTATATATATATATCTTTCTGATGCTTCATGTATCATTAGCAACATTAAAAATAACAGGCCAACTGGAAAAACTTAGTTACTAGTTGGAGACTAGGAAAAAAGTTCATCTCTATTTTCAAGTCCCATGTTAAGTTTTCAGTGCTCAAACATAAATTTAATTAGATGAACCACTTGTTTTTATGTTGCTTTGCAACTAGCCACTGCCTGTCCTATTCCAGAGCCAATATTAACACAAGTAAAGAAGCCTTTACACCCACCCTGGCAGCTGACCCACACACCTGAGCAAAAATTAAGATTTCCCAAAGCTAAACATTGCACCAATCCCAGGAAATACATAATTTGGACAAAGGAAATCTGTGCAGTCCCTGTCGCAAATTTTCCCAGGCGGGTTTTCTCAGCAGCACGGGCAGAAGGAGGACAGCAGGGCAGAGCTGAGCTTCCTTGCCGGCAAAGCCCAAGGGGGCTGAGGTGTTGCTCCAAAACGCCAGCTGCTCCCACGCCACCCCGGGCACAGTGCAGCCCCGGCGGCTATGCTGCCAAGCGCGGCTCCGGCTCCCCTGCCAGCTCACCTTGCAATTACTTGCAGTAGAGGGAAGCAGGATTTTGCAAGGCTGGGGTAAGTCTTGCAGGAAATATAATGCCTTCCCAGCACCACGGCAAGGCAAATTGCCAGGCAGAGCGCAGCTTCAGCCTGCGGATCCAGAGCACGTGACCTGGCCCCATGTCCCGCTAGCAGTGGGGTTTCTGGGCGTGAGGCCTTTCCTGTCTCTTTGCACACCTTCGCAACCCCGAAGAAAACATGAAACACAATCTGGTGGAGAAGTATTTCACTGGCAGAAGGCACGCTTGCTACTGAGCTCTGTTTACCGAGCGCAGTCTTATCCTCTGCGGCCTGCTCACTACTTTGCGGCTTTACCAAAAGCTTATCAGACTCAAGAGGTCATGAGACTTCCCTTATAACATATACTGAGATATTGCAACCAGCCATCATTGCTGAAAGGCAAGTTTCTTGACTGATGTCATTCAGTTCCTTATTTTTCTGAAAGTAGAATATGAAACTAGAGAGCAGTCTGCACAATACTTAGCATTATATGCATCTTCAACATTTCAGCAGCCACACATGGGAACATAGTAATTTTAGATTGTTGCATATATACATGAAGAGGGATTTTGTGTGGATAGTTATTTCAAGAGGTTGTTTCAAGCAAGATCCATCCTGGAAGAAAACTCCAAAAAAGGAGGTTAATAGTTACAATTACAAATATTTTTCTGCATGGTTCTATGCAAACACCGCATAAACACATTCACATCTGCCTCAAACCAGGCAACTGCCTGGAAATTCACATTCCATCAACATTTATAGCATAAATCGCACTGACTGCACACAATAAACCAACTTTTTTTTTTTTGTAAATAGGTTTTATGACAAGATATGAAAGAAAAATATTTGATGATCTTAAGTCTCCCCATCTTAAATACTGGGTTCCGTTTGTCTGGTTTGGAAATTTGGCATCAAAGGCACGAAAAGAGGGTAGAATTCGAGATAGTGTAGATCTGCAGACACTGCTGAACGTAAGTAAAAAAGTAAATACACAGAAAACTAATCTTAGATTGCTATGCAGTAGCTTTTCACTTACACAGTTTGATTTAGTACACACAATTCTCCAGTCTCATCTAAATGTTCTTACTCAATGTTTATGCCACTTTTCTCTGTGTACCAGTTTACATGAATGAAAATATAGCAGCAATTCACTGGAATTATATTTATATAACTGAGAAGATATTGACTGAAAAAACAAATTGGGGAGCAAAAATATATTCTAGGGTATACCTATACCGTTGCCAGAGAAGGGAAAATAATCTACCTAAATAATTCATTAAGTGGTCAAACATCCTTTTTATGATATAATATATCCTTTTTAATATATCACTAGACTGTAAATACCTTTGAGAAAATGAAACAAAGGATAATTTGTGAAATACATATTATGCTAAACATTCTAAGTCCATAAATTAAGTGAATATTCAAACATGCCAATGGGCTGCTGCATATAACTGTGTTATCAATTTATACTACACTTTCTCTTTTTCCTCTCCTTTTACATGTATAAAAATGAATTGTAACAAAATGCGTGCTGTTTAGAATTGAACATGATACTATTTTGTTTTGTTGGGTTTTGCTGTTTTTTTTCTTTTTAGGAGATGAATAAGTACCGGTCTTGGTGTAGTCTTTTGTTTGGTTATGACTGGGTTGGAATTCCACTGGTCTATACACAGGTACTGAGATGTTGCTGTTTGAAACCAGACCTCCGAAAAATGGGAGATTAGTGCAAAGCATCTGCTGCCTTGACTAGAGTGTCCGAGCTGTTGAGCACTCATTGACTCACACTGGATTTAGTCCATAGGACAGATGCCTGGCTAAATATTTAAGTCATATTTAATGCAAAGATGTTTGGAGGCTTTACATAATTTGGGAGAGGGGGAAGCACTGAAATATTTCTATGTTTCCTGGGTCCACTTGCTGGCCATAATTACTTCATGGAGCCTCTTTATTTGTAATGGCTCTCTACACATTTGTGAATAACACTGTGAAAGTCATTCAGAGGCCTTTAGGTATGTGATGCCTTATGCATAAGACTGTATTATTGCATGATTTCAATTAAGTTTTGTTCTTTGCAGGTTGTTACTCTTGCAGTCTATACTTTTTTCTTTGCCTGCCTGATAGGGCGTCAATTTTTGGATACTGACCAAGGGTATCAGGGACATGACTTAGATCTTTACATTCCAATCTTCACACTGTTACAGTTCTTCTTCTACGCAGGATGGCTCAAGGTAAACTAGTTTTCTGGAAAGGTAATGGGGGAACTCTCCCTAGGTGAGTTGGTGAAGGTGTCAGAGCTGAAGTCAAGGTATCAGATTTATGGCACACTATAAAGTCACTGAAGAGTAATGGAGTTACACCAAAGCTGAATTCAGCCCAAAGTGTCCTGTGGTCGATCTTCAAGAAAAACTTTGAAAAACATCCAATATATTTTTTAATTCCATCCAACAGATCTTAGAGTAAGAAATGATCAGGAACCTGAAAGAGCCCATTTTATTAGGAATAGTGCACTGACAGCTCCCCAAGGAAGTGTTACTTCAGCAAAATCCAGTCCCAGGACTTGGACTATAAATTGACAGATGAAAGATTAAAAAAGCTCTTTCTCCCACTCTGCAGTGTGATGGGAAAATGCTGTTGCAGACCTGGTGTGAACTGAAAGGGACTGAACCACAGTCTCTTCTTATGATCAAAGGCAGCCTTTAGTATCTGCTGTTAACCTAATCAGATGCAGGCAATTAAAGGTCTCCAATTTCAGAGGGCTATCAAACCGTGACAGCTAATATTGGTTACAATGCTACTGCATTAAAAAGTTCATTAAAAAGAAGAGTTATAGAAGGAACTGGATGCTACCCATCAGCCCACTGATGGCTGGTCAGTTAGCATATCGTCATCAGTCCGATAGTTATGTAATTAAGCCATACACTTCATATCGATTCTCTCCTCCTCAATGAGTATCAAAGTAGACTAATTGACCAAAAGGTTTCAAATAAAAAGCAAATATGTACATTAGGGCCTCTGTGCATTAGGATTTCCTTTTGGATTTAATAATCAGGGCTGAGAACTTAGAGCTAACTTTTGCATTAGGATACAAATTGCACAGAATTGGCCAGTTTTAAAGCCAAATACTGGCAGCCCTCTTCCCACAGCCAACTGAAAATGGCAGAGTAAAAAAGGCAGCGTCCCAAATTGGCAGCTGGCAGGAGCAGTAACCTGCCTACTCTGCAGAGGCCTGCAGGTGGGCTTCTCTTACCCTCTGTCCTAAGGGGTGCAATCTGGGGGTAAAGAAACAATTTGCAGCATAGGGTGCAATCAAGAAAAGAGATGGCGAAAGAGAGACTCGCAGGCCACTGCTCCTGCAAAGCCCATTGATGGGAAGAGCTTCGTGCATGGACAGCTCACGGGATAATGTCTTCTGTTTGTAAAACACCCCTCCAGTTTTGATTCATTTGTGTCATCAGCTGAATGATGTTTTACATTTTATAGCTGGTGAGATACTTATGGGCCTTAAAAATCATGTATTTTTAAAGGAACAGCTTTTTTAAGGTAAGTTGTAAAAAATGTATTTGCATCTGTGGACCCTTGTCTTCTGAGTCGGGAAATATCAATGAAGATTAGTCAAACCCCACAGTATGGATCTTTTTTTGCTGCTGCTTTTTTGTTTGTTTTCAAAGATGTTGACTCACTCAGTGTACACGTGCTTCTTGTGCCTGTCTCTCGTTGTGCCCATTAGACACATCAGTGTACATGCAGCTGCAGCATAGATTTTCTTTCTTTAAAGCTGCAAATGCTTACACCATCGTTTATGCGAGGCTTTGTCTCTAGGGAACGTCTCTTAAGGTTTTACTAGCGGGTTACAAAACCATAAACAGTTTTGGGCTCAGTCTTCCTGCCTTTGCTCCACCTGTGGCGCACAAACAGTGAGGTTGTTCCTCTTGACCACCCCGAGGGGAACACTTTCCCCTTCACGTACACCCCAGGCTGTGGGTAGCGCCATTTCCAGTTAGGTTCAAGATTTCCAGCCCACTCCTGATGACGTCAGGAGTAAGTTGTCATTATAACGGAAAAATCTTGTGCATAAAAAAAAAAAAAGAAAGAAAGGGAGGAGGAGCAGTTTAAAAAAGCAGGTTTAAAATCGGCAGTGCTCCCTCAGAGCAGCGGGTTGCCTGCACCCGTGGTGCTGGAGAATCCTGGCTATTTCTGTCGTGAAGGTTAAAGCCTTTTTCCTGCTGGGTGTATCAGACCTTGGCTGCTGGACTGTAAAAACGGCCAAGAACTATTGACTTCCAGGAACATAGCAGTTCCCCAGAAATTATGGCTAAACTGAGCTCATTCCTTGGCCTCAGGCCTGATTTGTTACACATACAACAGAGGGGCAAAGTTTCCCATCACGTGAGACATGTCTAAAACCCCATTTTCATTTCTGTAATAGACAGGCCATCCACGGGCTCAGCTGTCGTGACAGGTTTTGCAGTGCATTTTTGTGGGGTGATTCCCCAGTTTGCACCAAACTGATCTGGTGTTTTCCCTGCAGAGCCCCTGTGCAATTTGCTTTTGGGCTTATTGCTATTCCAGCAGTTACGTAACTATATCTGAAATATAATGCCACGGGGCAGAACGACGAGTGTGAGCACAGATGTCCTCTGGCTCCTTTGCAGTCCCCCGTCCTTATCTGGGGTTTTTATAGCGTTGGTCTTTTCAGCAGCTGGTTTGTCATCTTCCACCACCAGCCTGGGAGGTGCTAGCATAGGTCAGTCAGCAAGTAACTACCTAATGGTACAAGCTAGAGGAACTTAAACATGAGGCACATGCGAAAAAATAGCCACGGGGTGACCGCCTTACTATTACAGGTTGTTTTAGATCACAGCAGTCCCTAGAGAGGTCCATGAGGGGCCTGCTCAAAATTTTAGCAGAGACCATTGCTTTGCCCACAGCCGTGTCAGCCCTGGCAGTTGGCCACTGCCACCGTCCATGGTCCCGGGGATCCCGGCAGGATCTGGGGGGCTCAGCAACAATGTGCTCAGCTCCCACGCTGGGGCTGAAAAAGAGAAACAGAAGGAAAAGAGCATGGGGAGGAGGGAAGGCTATTTAAAATCTCAGTGTACTGAGGAACTGAGAAATAGAGAAGCACTCTGAATTTCCTAAATTTTTTTTTTTTTTTGCATTTTCCCATTTTGTATCTTCCCCCCCCCAGCAGCTGTGGTCTTTTTCCCCACAACATATGTGGCGTCCGGGGCCGAGCCAGCCAGACAAACTGTATTCTTTCCAGAAAAATTCAGTTTTGTTTTGCTCAGAAATATTAACTGAACAGGCTGGCAGAGTACTGTAGCGCATAATGCAATAACAGAGCCCTTAGCTGCTATACCATCAATTTAAATCAGCCCAAGCTAACAGTAATGAGAGGTAATGACTGTCATGTGGGACAGCTACAGCAGCCTGGCCGTTCCTCAATTCCTAGCAGCCGGCTAGTGCCAACGATCCTGACTGACAGCACCAACGAGGCGTCGAGGTACAAACCTGCAAGGGAAGCAAACGGGTCCTCTACCAGGCTGGCAGAAACGTCATGCTGGAGCTCAGGCAGTGATCGCAAGTGACAGCGGGGAGAAGGAAATCAGATCGTATTTGCTCTAAGGAGGCAGCAGCCCTGTGGTTGCACGCCTGCCTCTGTTCACCGTCTCCTTTTCCTCCTAGGTCGCTGAGCAACTTATTAACCCGTTTGGAGAAGATGATGATGATTTTGAAACTAATTGGTGCATCGATAGAAATTTACAGGTTGCTGTTGTTATTTCTACTTCCAGCTTTACCATATTGTATATTATAATTTAATTTAATACTAGTTCTTGTATTGAGGCACAAAATAATGTCGTCAAGGGTCATGGAAACAGAATCTTTCCCTGAAGGAATACCTATGGTTGTGATCCCCATATTTCTGTTTTTACATGCTAATTCATCATGGATTTGGTATTTGATATTTCTTGTTGCCTGATAAAAGATGCAAACAGCTGACCCCACACTATAAACTCAGTTTATGCCTGGAAAAATAAGTAATGTAGGTCAATCCTGCAAAATCCCAAAGCCATCTATTCCCTTATAGATGAAAACATATTTTGGCAACTATTGTATATTAATCTTTCTGAAAAAATAAAGATGAAGATACAGAAGACACCGAACAGGGCCCTGAACCAATAAACACGGCTCATACCATGACTTGTGCTGTGATACTGCCCTCAGCATTGCCTGTGGCCAGCACAGGAAGCAGTTTCCTCCCCCAGTGGCAGGAGCTGCGAGATGCAGATATCTTTGCAACATGGAAAACTCCAGTTGCAATAAAATTTATGCTTTCGTGGGAATAGGAGGGTTTGGGGGGACTATATTTTAATACTGTGTCTCTTCGCAATGCTCAGGCTAGCACGCGCAGCTTACTGAAAAGAGTTTCCAGAAAAAACATTGGCCCAGGCAGTACAAAGCAGATTATTTTGTACACTCCGCTATATTGAAAGTGACATGATTTATACCAAAAAAATCTAAGGTCTCACTTCTGGCGGTGGACGAGATGCACATGAACTTACCAAGGCTGGAGAAAGATATTTACTGGAACGACTCCTCTGCCCGGCCGCCCTACACCAAAGCAGCTGCCGATTACTGCATTCCCTCGTTCCTCGGGTCGACTATCGAAATGGGGTGAGTAGCACGAAAGGGCCGTAATGCCCTCAGACACAGCACTGCAGGCACTTCCTGTGACTCTGTCCACTGGAGCGAACCTGCCGCCAGCCGTGGCAGCTGGGTCCGGCCCCGACACGGGGGGAGCCCCCGATGGCCAGCCCCACGGCGGCAGCTCTTCTTTGGGCAGCCACCTCAGGAATTGCACTTTGTAATAAATTATCTTAAAAATCCACTTCCGCTGGAGGAGAGGGTTGAAGTGGCCAAGGGTCAGGGATGTGAGCGGGGAAAGTAGGGATGGGATTTGATGTTATTCGGGAAGGAGAGGACAGACTGATGTTGACGGGATGATGTCTTCAGCAGTCCATGTGCTCATATGTGTTGTGCACCTCTATCTTAAATGGTCTAATTAATAAATAGAGTATGCTGGTGGGGCTTGTTGATAATCTCTGAGTACAAAATGCTACGTGAACACAGTGACTGACTTTTCTTAATAATTTTCAATTTACTACAGTCTCTCCACATCCCCTACCCAATTAGCACAAGCGCTTTTCCTCTGCTTGTTCAATCAGCAGATGCTTCCTTCTGTCTTGCTGGCTAAAATCGATTGAGATTGTTGTGAAGGTAAACAAGACATGATCTTACACGTTGTATGATTTTTCATTGACTAATAATCTAGGCGTGGAAGTTGGAGTGGTCAGATTTTTTGAAAAGAGAAGAAGAGGAGTTGTTTGCAGAGATCATTACAAGAGCCGTTATTATAAACACTACGAGGATATAGCATTGCCCAGTGTTGTCAGGATCTATATTAGAAAACAGTGATAGGCCAGTCAGCTTATAAACTGTTGAGTTTAAACACTTGTGACATGCTGCAATATAAAACAGATCGGTAAGTGTAAATAACAAATACTAGAGCATGTAGACATCTCTATCTGAAAATCTTTTTAAAAATCTTCATAGCAGCCTTTCTGTAGCTTTAAAAATTATCTTGAGGTGTCTTCCATTTTTCCAGAATTTTCCAGTCTTTATCCAAGTAAAGCATGCTTAATTTTTTGCTTCAGTTGGCTTTGAAAAGGAAGTCAGTGTTTTCTCATTTATTCCTCCTAGTTTTGCATTTTTGCCATGCATTATAACAAAAAGAACAATGCTTTTATACCAGTTCCTTTTATCACACAGAGCCTTTTCAGAAACTTTTCTATTTTGGAAAAATTATAAAACAGCTGACAGAAAAGCAGAGAAGAAAAACCCATAGATATGCTGACTTTTTTTAAATCAAGTATTTTCTCCTCATAACTCTTTCTCCACTCATCTTTAAAAAAGAACTAGGTAGTTCTTATGTGAACTTCAAAACCAAGGTCTAAAGACTCATCCAAGTCTGAAGCAAGTATAGATAATGTGAGACAAAAATCCATACCCTTCTCTTTCTGGTCCAGCATGTTCATAAATGTTGGGTGAAATTCCTCTGTCCCTCTGGGTTAACATTACCTCCCTGTGCTCATCACCTCAGACCTAGCCTAAACCCCTTTGAAACCCTTGTCCTTAGGACCGATACCTGGGGCAGTTTGCCTGGTCCTCTGGGCTGCGTTGTCAGTAATGTATGCTGAATCACCTGGCAGATGAAGCAGTAGTCATCCTCGTTATCCACCCAGACTGGGCAGGAAAAGAGTAGCAATTACAGGTGGGACTTTGAAATGCATCATCATGCCTTAGAAGCAAATGAGATGTGAGCACCTGGGTTGTTCCAACGTGTTTTGAAACCCTCCCTCTCTGTTTCCAGGAGCAGATTTTTATTATTGGCATTTTTGCCCAAAGAACTCTGCTGACAAAGTATCTACAGCCTTGGACAAGGATGTCCCCTTCCCCTCACCCTAATGGCGAACCTAACCATGTGGGGTTGTCATAGTGCTGCAGCCACTCAGCACAGTAGCTTAGCACAGCTGCCCTGGCTCCTAACACAAATACGAAATGGGGCCAGGGGCCCACTTTGATACTTTCACAACCTGGTCCTCAGGCAAAGAGACACCTGAATGCTGAGAGCTTTCCAGGCGATCCAGCAGTCGCAGAGGAACAGGCACTCTTGCCAGGTGTCCTCACCCATTTTTCATCCCTTCCATGCCCTTCCTCAGGGACACATTAGGGCTTTGGTTCTTAAATATGCTCTGTTATTGCTGCCTTCCTACCAAGACATACATATTTGCATATATACTGCATCCTTCCTGTACGTAAGTGACACCTACTACCTGACTTTATTTGGCAGGCTGGCTGATACAGAGTTCCTCTATGGGGAAGAGTGGCCATGGGAAGAGGAGAAACACAGAAGACAACATTCGGTGCTGAGAAGAGTTAAGAGATTTCTCAGCGTCCATGAGAGTCCTTCATCTCCTGCTCACCGGCGCTACAATCGGCAGACAAGTGAGAATTCAGTGTTTTTCCCAGCAGATGAAAAGGGGCACATCAGACATTTGCAAGAAATGCACACAAGAGGGAGACATTCTACCTCCAGCTTCAAGAAGAAACATGAAGGACCTGACAGAAGTAATAGACTTCATTGCAGCAGAGATTTAGGACCTATAACAGAAACCTCTAGGAATGACGCACAGTTTAGCGACAGCGACAGCTCATCCAAGACAAACAAGTCGGTTCCCAAGGTTATCGTTTCTGAAGCTGAGGAGAAGGCACCTGATATGCTGGGCAAACCAAATCTGCAAACCGACTGCACTACAAGTGTGCCAGAAAAAGACAAGCTGCAAGGGAATCTAACTGAGACAGATGTGACTCTTCTGGATCTTCCACTTGTCCCTCCAGAAATGTCTACATATCGCCCTAACTCTGAGACACATCAGTCACTTCCTAGTGTGATAGGGGAGCCCAAACATGAAACGCACAGTAGTAGTATAGCAGGTTTCATAACAGATCATGAGAGAAGCCCTCAGCGATGGAGTTTACCAAGTTTCCACAGTCATAGTACAATGTTAAATGCCAACTCTGCACCTCCTTTAGCAGATTCTGGGACAACGTCCCAACAAAGGACCTTAAGTGATGGAAAAGATGTTGCTACTGCTGCTGCTCCAGATACATTGGAAATGCATCACTTATTGGAACGCCTGGATACTAAAGAAACAGCTATAGTAGAATTTTCTAATGAGAAAAGTGAAAGAAACCTTTGACTGTGCTTCCTCTGAGTCTGGCTGAACTTCCTGTCTTTTCTTGAAAGTGGTTCTCGCACAGAGAGAAAATACAGAATGGCAGACACAATGCTCAGACAAGTCCTGAGCAAATCCAACAGAGGATTTGGGCACCTGAATATGAAGCATTACGGTGACTTGCTTTAAGGCACCTGGTTGCTGGCTTGAAATCTCTGACCCTGTGGGGAGCACTTTTATGGGGAGAACTGGGAGCCTCAGGAGTGGATGCAAACCAGCCAGCACGTGCAGCAGTGAGCTGCGTAGGCTTACCTATAGGAAACAGGGGGGTTATCAAAAAAGCAGAGGTGGCTCTATGCGCTTTGGATTCAGCCGGAACACAGGCACCACCGGCCATTCCGTCAGACTAAGGTTCATAACATTCTTTTATAGGATCCACCAACACTTTTGGTTTCTAGTCAAGTGGCTAGAGGGGAGGTGTGGACTCAATTCCCTCCTCAGCCTGGAGAGATTTAGCATCCTCATCCCTCACCATCCCAGGGAACACCCTGAAAATCAGGCTCCTCACTCGTGTGAGGTGAGAGTCTGCTCCACGCCTGCTGAAGCTATGCCACTACACAGTGAAAACAAACAAACAAAAAATAAGGATTAAATATTTAGCTTCACTAGGAAAAATGGAGGACACAAAACTGCTGATGACCTGGGCACAGGAGCCAGCGTAAGGTCCCTGCTCCTTGGAGTGTGTATGTGGTTTACCCCATGGCTGTTTACAGTAAATTGGCATTCCCATGTGGCCTCCCTGGTGATGATGGTGCCATGGCGCTCTCCCAAGAGGTGGGAGAAGTGAGGAGAACCTGAGCCAAGGGCTCTGCTCTCGTGGGTGGGTGTTACACCAGGGCTTTTCAGCTGGCAGCCCACAGGCTACAGTCATCCCACAGGGGACAGCCAAATGGGCTGCTGACTGCTAACAGAAATTGCTCTCCACTTCCTTCCCTCACTCCCTGTTCCCACACTGTCCAGACATCCCACACACATTAATGCAAACCTGAGACAGCAGTAGGTGGCTCCCGCTGCTCCTAGGGTGCCAAGCCACCTCCCAGTAGCAGCTGACCTTTCAGCTGCCACTCCTGCAAGAAGTCCCAAAGCAGACCCCAAAAGCAGCAGTGGCTCTTTGTTTTTAGCTCTCCCCTACGTATACATGCACACAGTCAAGAGAGACATGCCACCACTCCCCCATGAGTGAGTATCCAGCTGGACACTCTCCCTCTGGGCAGGCAATGGTGTCTGCAGTCATGGGGACAGGGACCAGCCAACGTGGGCTGCAGCTTGCACACATGAGGCAGGATAGCTCAGGGCGGGGAGGAGCAGGGAGAGAGGGAGATGTAGAAAATGATGGTGGCTGCAACAGCTGGCAAGAGTTGTGTAGATTGCACAGGCAGCAGCTCTACACAGCTCTCCTGCACAGATGACTGCACTTCAGACAACAAACCTCTGCCAGAGCAACTGGTAGCACCAGTGGCTACCTGGAGTTTTCCAGACACTCCTGAAGCTGAGAAGGGACTAAGGACCTGCCTGCTCCTGTGCCTCTTGCCAGCAGCTTAGGTGAGGAGGCCTTGAAGTAGGCTATCATATAAAGCAACACTCTCTCTCATCTGGGTAGGCTTTGAAAAAAAGCAACTAGCCTCCCCACTTCCACCTCTTCCTGCTTTGTTTCCATCTGGGAACCTGCTCCTGTTGGTGTGCATTAGGCATGGTGTAAGCAGTGCCACCATGTCAAATCCTTTAAGGATGCTAGACAAAAGAAGACAAAAGAACTTATATTTCTGGATCCTCATTGGTTCAGGGAGCAGAGGACACTTAGCCCAGGGAAGAGCTGTTCAAACTCATATTTAGAGAGTTTTCGGTACATGGAGAAGCCAAACGCAGGTTACCCAGGCACCTAGGAATGTGGTACTCCATACAGTGAGATGAGATGACTCCAGTGTCAGACAACAGCTGAGTAGCGAGGTTTAAATCAAAGCTTTGACATAAGGTGTTTTGAGGCAAGCTGACCCTTGCCATATTGGAACAAGTCCTCAGGCTATTCAAGTTGCTATGTTCAAGTGTCCCAATACAATAAGGACCCGGACAAAGCAGTATTACAATTAAATAAATAGCATCATTTTCTGGATGGCCCTTACTAGGCAATAACCAACTTATGGCAGCATTCTCCAGCTTTTCAGTCTTCAGAGCCCTGGACTGCTGATTCTCCCTGGGGAAGGGGACTCTCTTGCCCTATGACAGTGCTGGAAACACATAGTTTATCATAGTACATCAGCAGAAAAAATATATTTTTTCCTCCAACGTTCTTTATTTATTCTTTTATCTGGAGCCACACTTTCCAGTTCAATTTTTTTTCAATGTAATTACATCTGTGACAGTCAAGGAACTCTATTTACCAACATACTCAACTTTAAAAAGTGTTAAGTTTTAAGTTTAAAAATGATACATTTTAAGGACACTCAGACAGCTCCAGGCAAACAGCTAAATCCAAAGTTAGGGTGAGTGAGTGCTTCTGTCTGTGGGAGCCTGAAGCACTCCTTTATAGGCTTCATCAAAGACAGGAGAGCAACACAGGCTTTGGCTGGTATTTGACCATACTCTTCCCAGCCATGTATGTACATGAAGGGTTTTCAGTAGCTGTGGAGAAAACCTGGCTTCTTATCTAGCTGAGAGGCTTTTCTCTCCATACAGTACGAAAGCTTGAGGCAATGTCCTTCTCTGTGTAAGAGGATTTAAGCCAGAAATTAGAGGTAACTGTAATTAGAGATGCCCACTCTCCCATTAGTCTAAGACCCTGATGAATCTGCACTGTAGGTCCAGTCCCACCACACGTCCTCAGCCTCCTCCTTCCACCCTACTTCCACCAGGGCGTTAGGTATTGGAGAAAAGTCTCGTCCTCCCCATCCCAGACATCAATTTATTTTTTTGTTGACGGCACTGCTAAGCTAAAAGAAGTCTTCCTGCCTTTCTTATCTCTCAGCTGCGCTCACCTTCCATCATCTTTTTCTCTGCCTGGCTGCTCTCTAGGATGCATGATGATGCTTTCCAACAGGCTGTTACGCATCCCCTGAGCAATGATTTTGCTGCTTGACCCTGCCTCTCCCTCTCACTCTGCTAGCACTCCCTGGACCAGCGACCGTGTTCGGTCTTATGTGGAGGCTAAGAGTGTCCACACAGTAGCTATTGGGTAGATAAGCTTCAGTTAAGTCCCACTGAGGTTTCTATTACATGTAGACATATGCTAAATTAGCAACAACAGCTCCAAAGTCCCACAGTGTCTTCTGCAATACAGAAATAGCATTCACATGTAGTAGGCTAGTTCCAGGTTAGGTATAATATTCTAGTCATTGCTTGTGAAGAAACTAATGCTGGGATAGAGTTATCAGAAAAATTTCCTCTCCTCAGTTAGTCTGTTATCTCATTTTTGCAAATGTCTGTGGGCTCTGATTTGTATGAAATTAGCTTTTGGGATTATATGCTCTCTTAGGCACTTCTCTCAGTAAACTGTTTGCCTTAGCATGGTAAATGGACTATTTTAGCAAGCTCAACAATTTACAATTCATGTTCACTGGTATAAACAATGTAGAATTATTGCATGAATAAAGGCATTTTGAAAAACACGGTTGTCTTGACTTTACTGAACTGTCAAGAAACACATCTGGCAAAGGTTTGACCTACCATGCAACTCAACTTGATGTGTAAAAGGAACAGAGAGACAGACCTACAGAAGTTGGCAAAGCTCATAAAGACTGAGGAGAGAATAGGGTTAGGATAGATGAATATGTCAGAGCAACAGCTTGCTACCATCAAATGGTGTTAATCTTGAACAGGATGGGATATATCAGAATAAAGAGAGGGCCAGTCCTTGCACTCTATGCCTAACTTTCCACATATTTCTAGGACATGTTCCCACTCCACGCTAGAATTTGTGAAGCTGAGATGACAGTGTTCAAGCTGCATGGACACGTCCCACCACCTTTAAAACCCTCAGTCACAAGTAACACACCACTAAGTCTGACTGCAATTTCCTATTCAAGGAGTACACATGTATTTTGGAAATAATGGAAATGTTAAGTCAGCTACATGATAGAGAAAGCAAAAATATCCAGCTGCTGTTAAATTAATGATATAGCTTTATAGATGTTTGTTTGTCTTGACTTAGGATTAAACAAATGAAGTTTTCTAGACAAACAGGTTTACTTATGGTCACTGTATTCCTTAAGAATGGGATGGACAAGGAGAGGACAAAGCAAGACAGTCCTGAAATAAATCATAACTGTGTATAGTTTAATCTTTTCTGCAAAAAGAGACAAATGGCAACTGAGCTGCTGCTGCTAGAGGTTGGTAGCCTTGACACCAAATGTGTGACACAATGTAGTTGCAAATATAGAGCCGTGAAAACATGCATCAGAGAGAGAAAATATTTCATACTGGAAGGCAAGATCAATATTTCAGAGATATCTACACACAGACCTTCTCGCTTCATTAGTACTTGCTAAGTCTTACAACTGCAGCCTTAAAATCTAAGAGGCAGTGATTGTAACTCTGCCAAGGCAGGTAATGGGTGTCATATTAGTTGTGTGTTAAGCACATTGAGACACACAGCAGCAGCAAATCCCCCAAGAGCGCAGGGCTGGGCAGCCGCCTGGGCAGGGGCAGCTTTGCCCTTCAGCCTCTCTGCCCTGCGCCGCAGCTGCATTTCAAAACCCCTGAAGCAGCACCTCTCTTTCTGCCTACACGGCTTTCCTCTGCATGGATATTTTTTGGCGTTAGGGAGAGAAAAGCAGCCCAAGTATGTCCCATTTCTCCCCTCCATATCCTAGAGCAAACAAGGATTTTTAATTGCTGTTTTACTTTCTCCCCTCTTCCTCTCCAGCCTTGGTTGTGGGAGAAGCCACAAATGAAGCTCTCACGGCATAGGACCCACTGCAAGAAAATTTAAACTGAAATTGAAACAGCATTAAGTCAAAAGGAGATTTTCCTTGATTAAGTTTATTCATGTGTACATGAACATTATCAGTTTTAACAAGCAAAACAAACATTCAAATGGGCATTATTTAGGTGAGTCGTCTTTTACTGTATCACTTACGGAGACAACGCAGCTACCTGTGGCCGTTTCATACCTCTGTCAGAGCTGAAGCTGCTGCTGAGGAAGGGACAGCGCAGGCTCAGTGCTGGTGCTTTGGCCTTGTAACTCGTCTGAAATGAGGGGGTGCTGCCATGCGATTTCCAAACTGCTCCCTTTACAGTGACTGTGCTCTGACGTTTGTCATGCAAACAGACGCTGCTCCCAGCCACCAGAACAGGCCGAAGGGCAGAGGTGTCAGGGAGTAAAGGCAGCATCTGACTAAAGACCTAGACGCTAGACACCAAGACACAAGAGAGGGAAAGTGTCAAGCGAGATTGAACCCCTGGGAAAAGGCAGGTTGGAGGTGACATAAGGAGCAGGGAACTGCATGCAGGGAATGGCAGGGGAAAGGGTCACATTCCCGCAGGGCTTGGTCCAGCTCCTCTTTAGATAAACCAGTTGGAGCAAGCCCATAAAGAGAATTTACATGGCACTAAGGAGACAAGGTTGGACAAAATCCCGAAGAATAAGTTATAACATGGAAAACAGTCAGGAAAAGGAAGTCAGCAGGAAATGAGATGGAAGCTGACAAGCAAGAAGGAAAAAAAGATCCTTGGAGCAGATCAGACTAGGGTTAGTTTCACCCATTTATAACTGCTGTCACATCACCCTTGCGCTGCTTAGCATTTTTAGCCTTCTTTTGCAAATCTGAGTGGTGAGCTGTTTTCACTCCATCTAGAGAGCTGTGGCATTTACCAGTTATTCAGAAAAAATGTTTCTCAGCTGTAAACGGATAGAGGTTGAGCCAAACTATAAAATTTGGACCAAGGATCACCCCAAGCCTTTAAAACCTGGGGGGGCTGTATTCAGGTCCAGGGTTTCAGTCAAAGCCCTTCTTCCTACATGTGTTGAAGATCACTACAGAAACACTCTGGTTAAGGCAGAAAAAATGCTGTTGGGACTCAGTGGTAATCCTTCCGATGAGCAGCTTTTGCAAATCCCACTCTGTCATTCCCACGGTCAAAAATGCAGTAAAATGCAGACATAAAGACGTCTCCTAAAATCCAGAGCGGGCCGGTGCGAGTGGTGATATCCAGCGACTGGAAGCCGCTCATGCAGAAGGTTTGGTCTTCGACAGACTCCTGCAAGGGAAAGCACAGTTCCTTGTCATGGCCCGTAGCTCACTCGCTCGCTGCGGCAGTGGAGCGCTGCCAGGCCACCCATACGCACCTTTACCACGTAGTGCTCTGCCGTCAGTTTGTATTCATGGTGTCCAATAGTGAAGCTGATGAGAGGCAAGCTGGACAGTCTCCTGCAGTCCACGAGAAACTGTGTGCAATGCATTGATCGATACATGGTTGGTTTGCTTTTTTGTAAAAACACTGTCCTTTAAGCTCAAGAATTTTGCTGCAGCTGAATTTACTACCAAAACCAGTATGAGGCTGACTTACAGCCCAGCCCTGCCCTCCCACTTTCTGGTTCCCGCGCTGGGTCAAACCACGCTACCAGCCCACACCCCTGGCACCAGAGACCCTGAGGAGCAGGGCTGACGAAAACCCTCGCGAGCCCCAAAACGGGCAAGGAGAGGGGCACGCTGACCCGGCACAGCTCCGAAGCAAAGCCAAGCTCATGAGCGCCCTGGAGCCCCCTGCGAAGGAGATATGAGTAAGCTCTGCCGAACAAAACTGCCCTGATGCTCGGGCTCAGGCTCGGCCCGGGGAGCTGCCTTCAGCCCGCACAGGCAGCGCCTCGCAGCTGCGGCTCTGCCCCTCTGCTCAGCAACATTGTATTTTTAGAAAAAGGGGCTCACGCAGAAAGCTTGTGAGCAATACCGAATTTTATACTTTACTCTGCCCTAGAGTGGAACTGGAAGAGCAGAACAAGGCCATTAATCTCTATAAATATTGCATTCACTTACAGCAATACACAGGATCATTTCCTGGCCTCTCTATTTATTTCATGAAACAACTGGGATGTTAAATGGCACTGCAGAATGCTCCAAGCCCCAGAGGGATCTTTGCCATAAACTGTAGTGTTTAAAGTCATTGTTTTAGAGGCTTCCCGTAAGGAAGAGCCCTCTTTTTTGCTGTTAAATCTGCTTTTTGAAAACATAGTCTGAAATATTCTGTACGCCTATCAGGTGTCATACCATTAGAGCAACAAAATAAACCAGGGGATACAGAGTAAAAAAGCCACTAAAATGCAAGTGGAGAATATGAGAAGCTAGACATAATTTCATTTACATAGTTAGTATGTCTAGGACAAATGAATTCTTGCTGGAAAGAGGTAGAAGTTCTGGTAAAATCACTGATGAATGCGCATACTTACACCAGGATACAGCTGAGCCAATATACTTAGCCTGTCTGTGGTTGGTACAAAAACAGTGAGGATTTTTTTTTTTCCCCAGAAACTGAGATGCTCGCTGAGTACTATTTGTTCAGCATTGTCTAAACATATACTCCAATGACCTGTTTTATTTGCATTAATATAGCTACATTTGTAACACAGTTTATCTATGTCCCTTTGAGAGTATCATTACAATACAGGCTTGATATCAAAACATATTGTTTGAGATGTATCTGAACATTAGGGCAAAAGCAAAATTTAAGATTTAATTGCAAAAGAAGTCGGAAGTCTTGTGGGTTACACAGGCGCAGCTCCAGGTCTTCCTCTACAAAAGGAGGCAGATTTAAGACTGCGCTTTCTCTCTGATCTTTGCCCAGTGCCACCTGAAAATGCCACCTCTTAATTTTCTTCAAAATGCAGTTTTGCAGGAGGATCAAGGCAAATGCAAGGTTAACAGTGACTGTGTGCAGTAGCCTTACCTGGGGCCCTGGAGCTGTGGCAATGCAGTAATTAACGGCGCGAGTCAGCCAAAGGCCAGCAATAACTCACAGGGAAAAGCAAGCTGCGCTCTCCCTCGGGACGGGCAGGCTTTAGCCATCTCAGGTTTCTTATCCCGGGAATAACACACAGGAGAGACAGCAAGGGGTCTGGCCCTCACACCCATGCCTTACCCAGCCATGAGCAGGCTTTCGGGGCAGCGTGGCTGGGGGTCCTCCTGGGAGCCTGGAGTGAGACCTCCTACCCTGCAGCCAGCAGGCAGGAAGGGGCCCATCATGCCTATCACTGCAGGGCTGAATTTAAGATACTTTTCCACTTCCTGATGCTGACAGGCTCAGGGAAGCTGACAGCTACAGCCAGGCACTTGAAAAGGCAACCCTAACCCTGATATACAGTAATGGAGCGATTCCTTAAACAGATGGTCCCGTCATTTCCTTCCACACCATGACTGAAGAGCGCTGAAGAGGACATGGACATCTGGGAGGCGGCAGCCCGGCTCTGCGTTCAGTGCTTTCTCTGAGACTTTTCCTGAGCTCTTATTTTGGTTATTCTTTCCCTTTCCCCAGCCGGTAAGCTCCATGCCCCAAAGAGTTTCCCTTCCGCCCTGGCTGTTTGCTGGCCGTGTGGCTTTTACCTCTCCCGTCTGCGACGGAGTTGCCCCAATATACTCCTGTAACCGCCTGATTTGTGAAGAGGGGCCAGTGATAAGAGAAGTGCCCGAATCGACGATGGCTTCACAACCGTGGGAGCAAAATGCCACCTGGCCCTGGATCTTTATACTGCAAGTGAAAAAAAAAAAAAAACCCACCCTTAAGCAAACAGTACATACGCTGTGACAGGAACAATGCATTACTGCTAGCTAGAGCACCCTGTCAGGCTTTCCCAATTTCGAAAGACAAGGACGTCTTTAAAAGACATGAAAGTTTTAAAAGAAAGCAGCATTAGGAAGAGTTCTCCTTTATGGACCCACTTTTCTGTCTTAGGACTCCTGTAGCGCTGATCATTTGCTGTCTGCTGATGAGCTTGTCCTCACCCACAAGGTGAGACCCACAAGATGTGTCCTCATCCTTGTACATAAGAGGAATAGGAGCAGATGGCCACTGACTGCTTTGACCAGTATTAAAAAGAGGGATTGCAGCAGCAGCTGGAGCTGGATTTGGTTCTTTGGTGCCTTAACCCCTTATCTGAATAATCCCCCAAGAATCAACTTGACCATTGGTGGGTCATATTAAAATGCCCTACAGAAAGGACTTCTCAGTCCCATCACAGGAAGCCCCCTGTTTGGGAGGAGCAAAGGCAAAACACTGCACCGAGGCCTTCTGAAAGCGCTTTGCGAGGCTTTTCTTTCTCCACAGGCTTTACGGGGAGAGGTGAATTTTGCCGGGCATTGCATGCACACATACTTGTTAAGATGTATTTGCCAGTAGCTTTTCTCGGTGACTGGGACCCAGTGAATGGAGCCTTTGTAGCGGGAATGGTCTATGCCCCCCAGGATTAACTCACCACCATTCTCGGTGTCTTCTCCTCTAAAAACAGAACACAGGTTAACAGAGACGTAAGAGTAGGTCAACATATACCGATGAGATTACACTTTAAAAAGCAAAAGATGAACCATGGCCCTTTCCAAATTCATATATGGATGGCTGAAATGGATTATTTTTAAGTTATAACTGAATAAGTCCCAACTCAGAGCATCCAAACAACCCCTGAGAAAACTTACCGTAGGTTGCTGAGGACTAAAGATAGACACTGAGAGCGGGCTGAGCCAGCTGCTGGTCTCACCTCAGAATAAACGCTAGATAAAACTGTGGAATTACAGCTAGGTTTAGACTAGGAAACAAAAATTTCTCTTCTGAAATGTGGCCACTTGGGTGTAGCAATGCATTTCTGTTCTTCTCCACTCGCCTGAAGAAAATCACTGGCAACTCAAAACACTCTAAGTCTGAGCTGGGGGCTTTTGTTTTTTTTTATGATGAGCTCTAACAAGAACAGCTATTTGTTCAAAAAAATTCATGGGTCCCCCCAACACATTTTTTCTTTTCGCTCCATTTTTTTCAGTGGCAAGGTGAAAAAATGAAGAAAATGAGAAAGAATCCACCAGCCTCCAAAATCAAATTATTTTTTACCAATTTCTGACAGAGATAGTAGTTTTAAGGGAGGAGCCTCTTTTTCTTTTTTTTTCCTTGAATGTTTATTTTTAAATATATAGCCCAACCATTCTGGATATATAAATATATAATATAAATCTGGATTTATATGAATATAAACTATATAAATATATATATTGTATAATATATAGTATATGTGATATATAGTATAGTATATATAGCATGTGTAGCATGTATGATATATCTATATCAATATATAGACAATATAAACTATATAAATATATATATATAAACTTATAATATAAACTTTATAAATCTGGACTTTATTTCTTTTTTAGTTCTTTGTGTTAATTACATATAATATAGCAGAGGGAGAGAGCTAAAACAAAACTTATTTTAAAGACCTAGATTTGGAAGCATTTTCAGACACAAGACTTTAGCTGCTTTGCTTCCTCACTGATCTCTCTTTCTAGACACGCTCCGGAAAATTACTTTCCGGAGTTGAAGATATATACAGATGCAGAGCTGTTGCTATCTGCATTAAGATGTATTTGCTTCTTTTTTGACACCACCACTTTTAAGATCGACCTTTTCAGATAGAAGGAGAAGACGGGCTGCTCCACCAGCTGCTGATTCATGATGCTGTCAAACACGGGCAGAGCGTTGCCCACTGCGAGGGAGGGGTATCCCAAACCCAGCACCCCGTCGAAGTGGGCCAGGGCAAACGTCACTCCTGGCTCAAACACGGACTCGCCAAAGTCCTGCTCCTTGATGGAAATGTTACTGATCTGTTCAGCACAAAAAAAAAAAAGAACAAACAAAAGTAAATTCAGTATCAATTAGAAGAAATCAGCCGTGTTTCAGATTCATGTCGACTCATTCAGTTTATTAAATGTACTGGAAAGAGCCTGAAGGTCCTAGCGTGACTTGCACACGCAGCTTGTGCCCAGCTGGTGAGAAGCTCTGCGCCTTCCTTTTAACACCTTAATTCTGGGGCTGCTTGTCCATAAACCCAGGCCAGGAGGAAATGCAAAATGAAGTCTTAGGGGTTCATCCTGCCTGGGGAGCACAAGGCAAAAGCAGCACCCGCTCCGGCGTGGCATGTCCTGAAGGGCACCTACGGCTCACACCAGTGCCAGGAGGCAGCCCGACATCTCCCAGCAGAGGTGGCGCCTACCCCCACCCCTGGACACCCCTGGGCACCCCTGTTGGGGGCACCTCACCTCTGCCCCCGTGGTCTCGGACGTGGCCTGTGGGTGAGCCCTGCCTCCCGGAGGGCCTGGGGCGCCTGGGCTCTGCATTAATGAAGTCTGGGACATTTCTTCTGCATTATCTTTCACAAGTGCCTTTTCTACAGCTGAAAACGCAAGTTGTACTCAGACTGCCCATTGCCCCATTGCAGCATAAAGCCAGTATCTGATCTGCCTTGAAAGCTGTTGGCCTGGATGCTGACACCCATTTTAGGCAGACACTCACCTGCAGCGTGTCTTTGCCCGCAATGCCCAGAAGCTGGCCCGTGCCATACTGCAAGGAAAAGGCTTCCCCTCTGTGCTCGTACGAATCCGACAGAAAGGACTTGAATCTCTGGTGCACCCCTACACAAATCAAAGCAAATGACACCTGCGCACGGAGGCACGGTCCTGGGAAACGCACCCCGCTCCCCGCCACAGGCCTGGCCGAAGCGCAGGTAAAGCACATTTTGCCTCTCTTACAAATAACGCGTCAATGGAGGCTGCCCATCAGCCCATAGGCACCGGGGGTTTTCTGTTCTCAGAATACCTCGGGGTTATTTTTAGTTGTAAATGTAAACAAGAAATCAAAACAAAACAAAGGAAAAAATCAACATTTCCACAGCTATTTGTAGCTGTTCCTGGTTTCTTTTCCTGCCTTTCTCATCAGCCACCTCCGGATGCACCTTCGGCAGCTGCAGCTGGTGCCTCTCCTGACGGCGGGGAGGCACGAGGGAACGGGACCGGCAGCGTGAGAGCTGGCATGTAGGGGGCTCTGAATCCTCCCCTCCCACCTCCTGACAATTTCACAGAGCAACATCTGGCCTTTTCCTGGACCTGAGGAGCGGTCTTGCTCACGTGGCCTCATCAGAAAGAGGAGGAAACCCCCGTTAGGCCTGTGCCTACATGAAGATTTAGGCTATGGCCTTCCCAGAGGGGTACACCAAATTACGGCGTGCCCGTGTTGGAGTCCCTGATTGCAAATATTTTACAGGGGAAACTGCAGCCATCTGGCTGCAATACGTCAGTCCAGGATTTCACATCTTCATGGTCCAGGAGGAAGGTGCAAAAGACCCGGGAGCGCGACGGGGCCTCGGGGTCGGGGCACAGGGGCCGAGACGTGCAGCGACGCGAGTGTCGGGCGAACCCCGACGGCAGGGGCTCCCCCCGGGGCACAATACCATTCCTTGCAAAGTACCTCCGCCGCCGGAAGCTCCTTCGGGAAGGAGAAAGGGCCACCTTACCCCCGGCACGGACAGCACAAGGGACCGTAACATTTCTTACTGCACGCTTCGCTGATGCAATAAGCTGAGGGGACCCAAAAGTTGGACGATCCGGTGTCAAACACCACGGTGAACTTCTGAGGCGGCGTGCCAACGCTCACAACCCCATAGTACTGAGCCTGGGGGAGGGAAAATCCGGTCGGGTTAGTGCTACCTCAGGGCAAGTTTCTCCTGAGAAAAAGACAAGACTTTGAGGTGCAGTACAACGCCTTCTCAAGGTTTTCAGTGCAATTTGGTTTAAAACGCAGATGAAACCCATCTCTACTGGGCAAGGAATTATTGCTGGCTGCATGGGTGACTGCTGACAGCAGATTTCACTCCAGCTGCCTGGATAATAGTGCAGTGTTTTAAAGCATTTTAAGCAGATGTTCAGTGCTGTTCCCAAGGAAGCCAACGAGCCATCTTCCACTGACTTCCAGGAAAGCAAGGTCATCCCCAAAGCAAAGCTCCCACAAAACATGCAGTCTTTTAGGTAGTTCCCTGCTGATATCTATATGAAATCAGTGATGCAAAGCCAGCAAGATCCAGCTCTGCCAATGGCCGAGGGCACCGCCAGACCAACAGTGCCAACGCTGTCGCAGAGGGCCGTGCTTTTTCCTTTGAACGCATTGTAATTAGTCGTTATTAGCAAGCTAAAATGGGTTCCGGCTTCACAAACTGTATCAGAGGCACTGAGCAAAGTTTATCAAGTGGATAGAGAAACCACTGAATGTCCTTGGATATTAACAGAAGATAGAGGCAATCTGTGAACACGTGAACTCTGAAGTGAAGGGTTTATCAGCAGCCAGAGTGCAAGTGTCTAAGTGTCCCTATCTGGCCAAGAAAGAGCACTTGAGCATTAAGAGACCTATTTTTAGGAAAAGGCATTTCTGGAATTCAAAGGCAGATAGAAAAGTAATATCCAGTGCCAAGTCTTTTGTAGCAACACAAATACTTGAATATGGAGCTTCAAGTGCATACTTGTTAATTAATATACACAGTATGGCTTCTGGCTCCAGAGTTTACGTGCTAAATGAGATAGTCACTAAACATGCAAGCCTGTGTGCCATGTAACATCATACTCAGCTACACAGCAGGATTTTATCAGTTATTGTATTAAATAAATCTCTATTGTTTAATCTCTAAAGTGTGGCAGCTCTACATAATGGCCAAAAAATCCAAACAAAACATAAACACACCGCACCGAAACCTCCACAAACCTGTTACTGGTGGTTGCTAGATATGCTGGGGAAGTGTTTTCTGTTTTGTTATTTTGGTATTTATGTTCTTTTGATAAGCTTTAGAGATGGCTGCCACTTTTCAGTCTCTTTTGTTCTTCTTCACACACATCTCTAACTCATCTTCACACATTTCTTTGTGGCCCCCAAGTGTCAGAAAGCTCTTGCTGAATTAATTTGCCTTTCCTTTCCCTTCCTTGTTCAAATGCAGCCTCCACAGAAACTTCTGTAACTTAGCTTTCCTTTAGATAAACACAGCAACAGTATCGAATAAAATAGAAAACAGACCAACAAAATAGAGAAAATGCTAATACCAGGAAAAACAATTTACAAAAATGGCTGACCTGCTAAGCTGCTGCCTGAGATCAGCCAAACTTGTATCTTTTCTTTCTTCAGTTTAAGTGGTAAATTCACCCAGGTTAGTGTTTGACCTATGTCTTCATCAAATACATGTTAAACTCAAGAGATAAAAGCAGAAAAATAAAACCACGACGTGGGTCTTTAATATCACTGATTTATGATTCCACGTGATCAGATAAATGAGATTTGTTTTTTTTAAATAACACATAAACATCCAAGTTTCTGTTAGGTAGCATATAGCCAAATGAACTATTCAGATACTGCTATTAAAAATCCAGCCCAGAACCGAGGTGAATGCAGGCAGACCTTCCACACTTGTTTGGAGACCCAACAAACTTCAGCATAGGTTTATACAAAAATTAAACCTGTCACAGGACTGCTGTTGCCAGACTACATCAGTCTTCTACCTATTCTAACCTCGTTCTATATATGTTTTGTTTTGCAGACTGGTAAATGAATCGCTGGCCATGTAGTATTTATAGTGAAAAGCAAAGAGCCATTCATCTCAAGTGCTATAATTTCACTGAGAGACCAGATTTCAAATGTGCTGGGGGAAAAAAATCTGCCTTCAATGGAACAAAGAGTCCTTATGATTATGTTACCAAAAGTGTACTTACATTCATGTAGTCATACAGCCTTTCTGAAGCGGTTCCTACTGATAAGGCAATATCTGCAGGGAAGCAATGCAGGTACCTCCGAGCAAAAATGTCGGGGTGGTGATTTCTCCAGAATTCCTCTAATTCTCCCTTTTCTTTCAGCTGTTTCTTGATAGATTTAAATCGAACGAGAGGGATTCTAAGCAAATAAAATCAATGCATAAAATGTTAACTAGATCTCCTGTCTAGACAACTCAGATACGTTTTTTTTCTCGTTGTTTCTTTCTTAACACCTCAGGCAACAGCACGCTGAGGTCACTGCAGGAGGTCAGCTGAGACACAGTACCATGATGCAGCACATCTTTTCTTACCGTTCCAAGGCCAGGGTGAGCGAGATGCAAACCACAGCCAACAGTATCACCCTCATGGCTTCAAGCAGTTTCAGAGTCTTTTGACACTCATTGACTCTGAAGTCTCTTTTTTATAGCTCATGTGCAGCAGAGGGCTCTTAGCCAGGTCAGTCAATCACCGGAGGTCAGTGCTTTGGCAGAAAACTCATTAATGTGTTCTCAGAGTAACCGCTGGATTGTGCAAATATTGGTGTCCAGTGAAAATACTAAGGCACAGATAACCAGGGCACAGTCTAGACCAAAAATACATTTTACTAACAAGCATTAATATATTTTACATAAATATAATGAATGGGGCAAGCTTGGCATCTGCTGGTATGGGAAAGGGAAGGCAGTCCAAGGAATTGCCTGGTTCCCTCCGCGCAAGCTGCTTTTCATGCTCCCTTTAGTGACAAGTATCCCAGAAGTGTCCAAGGCAGAGAAAGAGGACATAAGATATAGCTGTTTTGCTTCTACATGGAGACATTTTAGCAGGACCGAACACACAGACATTTGCTGGTGTTGTGACAGGTCGTCCCCTCACAGCTGAAGATTAATTCCCTATTTATGTGAAAGCTCTAGTCCAAGTATAAATGCGATTGCCACCCAAAACAATGGATCTTAACAGCCCAAAAGTTGACAGTCTGCAGCATAAAGTAATAAATAGCCAGTGGTTGTCTCCTCTCACACAGCTGTTAAGGCCATTTCTAATTGAAGTGTTGTTGCACACATTTCAGCGAGACATTTGGAATCACTCGCCGGGATTTATTTGCTCTTGAGGTTCCTGAGGTTCCTGAGGTTAGCAGTTCCCACCCCTACCTGACATTTGGGTTTGAGTCAAGTCAGCGGAAAAATGAGAGTGTCAAAAAGAGACTCTGATCTGAGAGAGGGCAAAAGAAACCCTTAGATGCCTGTGAGGAAGCTCAGCACCGAGTCTGCAATTTGCTTAGGAGATTTTCTGAGTCTTTCCTCTGTAAGAGAAAATGTGAGCAATTATATACTGCAGAACAGAATACATTAAGGCTAAATTTGAATAATCAGCCATTCTTGTTCGAAAGACTGTGTTAGAATGCTGGGAAAAGACCAATGACGATTTTTTCCATGTTCCTCTGCAATTCAACACTTGGTTAAAAATAGACTGCTCACAACATGAAGGTGAACTGGAAATAAATAATCCACTTTCAGAAAGTGATATATGAAATTGCATAACAAAGAATGAATTTCTAGAGCATGCAAAAGTAAAGAGTCATCACATGCTCTAATAGTAAAGTTCCAGTAAATGAAAACAACAAAAACGAACAAGCATATGGTATTTGTGAGAGAAGAGGTCTAAACACCAGTTACAGATTTGAAATAAATGTAAATCAAATTATTTTCAGTATATAGTAAAGACACTTTAAAAATTATTCCTCCAAGCCTCTTCCCTTAGTTTGTCACACTGACTAAAAAGAGGCATGAGAAAAGTATCAAATTTAAAGCTCTCTTCATTAGTCTCTTGGATTTTGAAATATATGTTTTGCTTTTTCAAACTTACCTCCAAAATTGTGAGGGCTAGAAAAGCTATTCCCAGCAAAGGCTGAGTCTGGTGCAGTAACCCAGCTGCAGAGTCTTAGATTTAAGAAAGCGTCAGGACCTACAGCCTAATCACTGCATTATCTTTTGTTTCAAGAAACAATCTCTAAAATGCAGAAATAACAATTCATAGTTTTTATATTGATTTACGTTTTCTTGTGATTCTTTTTAGAAGTGTCTCGCTTTGAGGAGTGTTCACTGTTTCTTCTAGACTCAGAAGTTACATGCAAGTTTTTAGCGAGGAATGAAGTTTTCTGTCCAGCCACCACACTCGAGAGCTGCGCCCTGGAAATGAGGACCAAACCGGCTCCAAAGACAAGACTAGCAAGTACAGATTTGAGCAGAGGAATAGATGTGGTCATTTTGGGGGATTTCGGAAAGCACAGACTTTGCTTGAGAAAGCTACCCAAACCCCCTCGCACAAAGCAGAGCAGATGCCATGCCCTCTGCTACGGCAATGTCGCTTTGACAAGAGCAAGACAATGGCTGTGCTGAGTGCCTTTATCTCCTGAACTTTTCCTCAAATGCCACAAATGCTTCTCGGAAGTCGTTCAGACTCATGTTGTAGGGCACCAGGGATAACTCGGAAGACATGGAGTGACTTTCAAAATACTGCACTGGGTCTACAGAAGGGGCTGGTTTTGCCTTGTGTCCTCCATTGAGTCACTAATTCTCAGAAGCATCAAGACGGTTCATTTTATTGCAGATGCAGCCCTTTATTATCCCACCAGCATGAAGGTTATTTTTTCCCAAATACTGTGATCTCACAGTGTGTTGCAAACAGATTTTCATTTAGCCAACAGAGGTACAAAATGCAACAGCAAAAGGTCATTGTGACTTTTTCTGATAAGCTGGAATAATGATTAAACTACAATGCAGAGGATCCGTAAGAGAGATTTATCTGAAGTGTAGAAGTTTCACTAATCAGCAGGCTATCTGTCTAAGGGGCATGTTTTTGTCCTGGATGTACATTCTACCGTTCAGTCTTTATTGTTTATGCCAAACATGTTTGCTTTTTCATGTCTCTGGTACACAGCGTCTTAATAGGGCAGGCAACCTTGTCTTTAAAGGGCGCCACAGCTTCTTAGAAATGGAAACAAATACAAAAGCCTGCTGAGGCCCATAAGAATATTTTCTTAAAAATCAGAACACATTTTAGGGTAATTGCTGTGAAATCCAGAAATAGCACACGTTCCTTATGGTAGTCCTCTGAAAGGGTGTACTGTGTTACAGTATTAAAAAGGTGGCTACTCTCTGAAGCTTGTTCCCTGCAAACTGACTCTTATTGCTGGCATGCTATACATACGGTACATCCTACATTTTGTAGCTAGAGTATTTTCAATGTCGCTCCTCCGCAGCGATAGTAGTAGAGCTCTGTGTTGTCAGATTTGGCCGGAAATCATGAGGCCACCTTAACTGTTTAATACTGCCTTTTTCTCAATCTTCTGTTTGTTCTGCCTGTTATTTTTCCAAGTATATGTGGCTCTTGGCAATCATGTATTTTGAGTATGTAGTGCCTAACTCTTGGAAACCAGCTGCAGGGTGTTTGAAGAAAATATCCTTCCAGAACTATGGTAAGTGTGGAAAATGACAGCATTGAGCTGCAGATATCAAAGGAGATAGCCACAGCTGGAAAGACTATTTCACTGTTAAACGCTCTGCCAACTCTGAAATCCAAAGATCTTGAGAGAGCAAAGGCGGAGACACAGGTGGGATAAGCCACAAGAAAGCTTGAAAGCAGCAGCAGCAGCTCCGGAGGTCAAAGTCTGCAAAGATGTCTATGCACTGACAGCGTCTCCTCGAAAAGAGGTGCTCACGCCCTGAGCAGCATGGGTCTGGCAGAAAGGAACAGGAGAACAGTCTCCGTGGCACAGTTGCATCTAAATAGTCGTAACTAAAAGTGCGAATCTCGATGTAATTAAATCCAGGGCAGCTTCTTGCCAGGTAAGTATGGAGGTGGGAATTGCGGTAGCACAGGCAGAAGGCGGCAGGAGAACAGCCTTGGCAGGTTATGCTAGTGAATGTATTAAACTGGGATTCAGATAAGAAGCAAAACATAATCTAATGAAAAAGGCCCTGCACAGTTAAGAGAGCCAGGTGCTATAGTAAACACAGTTAAATTAGGAACATAAATACTAGAGCAGCTAAAGATAGCAGTTTGCCAAGTATTTGTGTTAAACCTTTAAGATATGTACTGGGTGGCAAGTTACATTGTTAAATTATGTATTTGGCACCTTGCAAAGTCAATCCATATAAGTGCCTCTCATGTGGAAAGTTAGTCAAGTCTTGACAGATAATTTAAACAACAATTAGATTACATCTGACATTTCCGCTTAAAGTTTAATTAAAGCTAAACATTTAAGTTTAAAAATTCAGTCTTCGGTGATGTTTACTTTCTTTAGCCAATCCCCACAGGTGGTACCAGCTGCACAGACAGCATAACCATAGCAAAAGGTGAGCGATGGGGGCATCTGGGAAACTATGTGGTGCAAAATTTGAGAACATCTATAGCGTGCAGGAAGAGGACTGGTTTTCTGAGTGAGCAGAGGGGGCGGAAGGGGAGGGAGCGAGACTGCGTGTGAGCAAGAGAGGGAGACCTGTACTCTAACTCATGATGTCTGTAATCCCCATCACCAAACACTCATTTGGTTATCAGAAACATTTCAGAGCCCTTGAGATTAATGGCTGGTGCCATGTAAACAGAGCCTTATATTGGGAAGAAGGAGGCACCAGCAGACCAGTGCACAACAGGAGACAGCCAGGGAGGGCCCCCTGTCCCTTGCAGCCCCAGGGATTTCTGAACAAAGAAACTTCCAGGATGGGCAATAGTCTGAAGGCGATTGTTGCTTTTGTGCCTTCCAACAAGTGCCAGAAGTACCTCCTGGAAGACCTAAAAGAGATGCCCGTGGATAAAATGGTGGATCTGAGCGGCAGGCAGCTGAGAAGGCTACCTCTGCACATTTGCTCTTTTAGAGAACTGGTCAAGCTATACCTGAGTGACAACAACCTGAACCATCTGCCCCCCGAGCTGGAGCAGTTGCAAAACCTACAGATCCTGGCGCTGGACTTCAACAACTTCAAAGCGCTGCCCCTGGTTGTGTGCACGCTGAAGCAGCTGTGCATCCTCTACTTGGGCAACAACAAGCTCTGCAACCTGCCCTTCGAGCTCCGGCTCTTGCAGAACCTCAAGACCCTCTGGATCGAGTCCAACTGCCTGCAGTACCTGCCTGAGGTGGTGTGCGAGCTCAGCCTCCTCAAGACCCTCCATGCCGGCTCCAACGCGCTGCGCGCGCTCCCCAGCCAGCTGCGGTGCCTGCAGGAGCTGCGCACCATCTGGCTCTCGGGCAACCTGCTGTCCGAGTTCCCCCCCGTGCTCCTGCACATGCCTTTTCTGGAGGTGATCGACGTGGACCGCAACGCCATCCGGTACTTCCCCAGCCTGGCTCACCTCCCCAGCCTGAAGCTGGTGATCTATGACCACAACCCCTGTCGGAACGCACCCAAAGTGGCCAAAGGGGTGCGCAGGGTGGGGAGGTGGTCAGAAGAGAGCCCTGAGCCTCGCAAGCGGTCTGGGGCATTGGTAGACATCACGCCCGAAGACATGCCGCTGCCGCCTCCCACCAACAAGCCCGAGCTGGAGGCAGAGCCTTGCTAACGCTGTTGGCAAAGGGGGCAACGCACCCACAACGCCGCCCAAACTACTGCTCCCTCGCTTGCTTGTATCTAGAGAGCAATATGCCACCTGGCTAGTCTTCAGGGTAGGTGCAACGGTTTAGAGCTAGGTAACAGCAAAACTCTCTTTTACAGACACCCCCTTATGGCACAGCACCCAGCACTCTTTCTCTAGAGCCAAGACTTACTCCCTTTGCCCCCTTCTGCCATGTGGGGACCACTAAGAGCTTGCAGTAGAGATGAAGACCCCATTTCGATACTTCCCAGTGTTTTGGATGGACTGTACAGACCCCATCCAGACTTGCTTTTCTTCACCAGAAGTAGCCCATGGACTCGCTCTTCCTCCTCCACCTTGCTGAGGTGCCCAAGCCCAGCTGGAAGCCACTGTCGAAGGCGATTACAAGGCGCAGAACACACTGCTGAGGCGCAGCTTTAACCCACAGCATGCATCTCAAGTGACTTCAATTTGAAAAGCAGCAGCAGAAATAACTGCATGAAAGTTTCCCTTCCTATGGCGTGGGAAATGCTTGTGGAGCCCTGGCTGCACTATCCAGAGAACAGCACGTACCAGCAAGCTCTCTTCTTACAGCTGCTATCTTCTTTCTGGAAAACGTGTGATCGGTATCGTTTCATTATCGCCAAGTAATATTTAAAATGATTATGAGGAAAGCTAGAGGCTTTTTTGCTAGTATTTTTATAACCGCTAACACTGCCTGTAAAGACAGCTATACATGCCAAACTTTCATACAGTAGCAAAGAAGAAAATCAAAAGCTGACTAAAATGGAAAAACTGCAAGAGCTGCAAAGGTAAACTTGCATGAATAACACCTAAGACTGGGAGCCTGCTCTTACAAACTTGCATGGAAGAGGAAGTTCAGCCAATCTTTACTGAGTTGACTTCAGCAGGGCATTTCTCTAGCTTACAAAACTGAGATGTGTTTGGATTTCCTTGGAGATGCACAGAGCATGTTTATACCCTTTAAAAAAAAAAAAAAAAAAGGCTATATTGGAGTAATACAGAATAGTAATCTAGCTCAAAATGACTTGACATTTTTAGGTTTTCATTCCATAGCACTGAGCATTCAGCTTAGTAAAAGACAGCTTTTTTAAAAAGGGTAGGTAGCCCTGAGTGGAGCAGAACAGCCACTTTTCCCTTTCCCTCATTTGGCAGGGCGAACTTTCTTACCACCACAGCATGCAAAAGTGACAGCTGACTTCCCATAAAAGGTTTGATTCAGTGCGTTTGTGACTGCTTAATGTCATTTACATTCTTTGAAAAATTATCTTGAAATACATAAACTCTGTTAGCACTTGTCTTGTTAAGTGAAATCTGAATTTGGATCTGGCTGGCACCCATGTGATGTACTTACTATTCATTAAATTAAGTAAATTGTACTAGTCTTGCTGAGTTTAACCATCTTTCTTTGGGATTTACCAATTTACCTCTTTTCAGATTCTTTACCTAATCCTGTTCCAACAAACTATTTCTTTCAACAAAGGAAAATTATTCAACAGGATAAGAGTTTTGCTTTTTTGTTTGTTTTTTAAACATCAAAATTCAATGTTTCATTTCCTAAAGGACATGGTACTCTTACTTATCTTGGAGGTGAGGAAAGAATGTGCTTTCACCTGCTTTTTAATAATTTATATTTAATGCAGTACTCTTAAAGACAGTATTGTCATTTTTGGTAGTTTGAAGAGAGCCTATTTTGAGAGTTCGGAAGCTGATTCTCTTCATTTCAGGAAGCCTAAGGGAAAAAATTTTTACAAAGATACTTTCTTGATGTGAAATTAATCTTCCTGCTTTGGCGGCCTTCCCGCTATTCATCAAGGTGCTGCTTTACACTTGGAACAGCCAGACGGGTCATATTGCCCAGTTAGCCCCTCTCTACATGTTACCATACAGACGGGCACCTCCACTTGTTGCTGCTTACAACTATCATTGAGAATCTAAATGAAAACTGCAGCAGAAATCATGGGCCTCCTGATGATCCGAGTATAAAGAAATTAGTCCAGTTAAAAGACATGTTGCCTTTGCAGCAGCTACTGGAATGAGAATATAAAGACAGGTCACAACAGACACGGAAAACCATCAATACCAGGATATGT